>NC_132935.1:131295058-131467558 GCF_034638445.1 Ciconia boyciana
TAACTGTTAAAACAAAACAAAACTAAACAAAAAAGAACAAAAAAAAAGAAGGTAAAAAAAAGGAGAGAGAGAAAGAAACCCTCCCCCGGTTTAGTACAAATGTTATGTGTTGCACTCAACCTGCTTAACTGTGCATGTGTGGTCAAGTGTTAATGTCTGTATAGCTCCAAGCTGTTAAAAATATTTTTATTCAAACTACCTATATAATTCCTGTGTAATTAATGCTGTTGTAGAGGTGAAATGATGAAATCAACTGAACTTGTCCTACGTGTAGTGAATAGTGAATCTGTGACGAAAACTGTGATTCCAAGCAGTATGTCCTTGCTGTGCCTTTGTATATGACTCTTTGCACGAACTCTTAGAAGTGGCTCTTATTAAGCGCAGCTTCTGTGATGTATGTTTTTTGTGAACAAAGTTACAAATATAGTCAAAGTCTGGCTGTTTGAGCAAACTGTGATCAGCTTTTTTTTTTTTGTATTTGTTTTTAAAAAAACTGACTGGAAATCAACAAAAAAAATAAACTTTCTATTGTAAAGTTTTCGTGGTCTGGTTTGTGCAAAGCAAGAAGTTGTGCTTCCTGATTTGCCTCTGAAAAAAATATTAACCCGTGCAGAGTTTGTAATAGTATTTTACCTCGCTCCTGCTGCACGCTGGAAATGGTGGATGCTGCGATTGTCCGCTACCAGTATTTTTAATTGAAAGTTTGACCATAAGTTCCTCCTTACTGGTTTCTCGCTAGGTGGAAAGCTGCATCGCAGGACCACAATCAACACCCTTTGTGGGTGAATCAACTGTTAGCTGTTTGCTGATGGTTGAAAAAAAAAAAAAAAAAGTGCTTTGTTAAAACACGCTGCTAACTCCAAGACGTGTTTGCATCGCTCTAGAATTTCTCCTGTGGTTTCATTAAGTGTATTTGCAGGACAGCCACGTCCGAGCCCTCTGCGTCTATTAGTAACCCTCGCTAGCCACATTCCCACTTTTTCACCCTTTAAAGATTTTTGGTTTTCTTTGCTACAGTTAGTTTGCTATAAACGTAATGTTACTTACCCCATCAGAGCTTGAATGGTTAACTCTTCTGAGCTTGTAAGAGCAACTAAAGATTTGCACATTTACTGACTGGTTACATTGATGCCTTCCCTTAAAAGTTATAAAACAGTAAACTTTATAAGCCGCAGTTCCGGCTATATGACATTTGGGTGCCAAATGAATAGGGTTTTGTCTATGAATTAGATCGTAAAATCATCCATAGCACAGACAGATAGGCTCACTGGCTATAAAAAGTCACGTGGTGCCATTAAAGTAAGTTTTATGGTTTTGGGGAGTTGACATCCAACATTATATACCACATAACATATAATCTCACTGACGCTGGACTTCATTTGACTCTTTTGCAGGCTACGTGTGCCTCCTGGCCATTCAAATTGTCAGGTTTAGGGACAGAAGTATCCAAACCACAAGTTCTCAATACTGTATGAAAAATGGCTCCTTGCAAGTCAAAGGTAAGTTTTGTGCACAAGTTCCTTAAAGTTTATTTGTACAGTGGGGAAGCCGAGGCTCCTGCTCGCTCTCGCTGCCTCTCGCCTCTCTCTTTCTTTCTCTTTCTTTTTCCCTTCCTCTCCGCCTGGAGCTTTTCAGGACGGTCCCACCGAGCCCGAGAGGCAGGATCAACCACTAATGATCCAGGTTGCGCTGCAAATCCCCCCCATCCCTCCACTCGCAGCAGCTAGCTCTCTATTTTAACGATCAAATCAAAGTAAACCACAATAAGCGACTTTGGCAGAGATGGATTTTGGGGCCTAGCTTTAATCACTTTGACTACCGCAGAACATAATTACTTCCTTTGCTCCAATAGGCTCTCCAAGTTTGGAGAGGTTTTGTTTAGCAAAGAGTAGTTACTGCAGGCGATTAAAAAAAGGGGAAACAAAATAAATAGGGCTTGATATTATCTGGGCAGTGTCTTATGTAGGCATGATAGAGTTGGAGGCGTGCTTGATATGGTAATAATCTTTGGATTGGTGAAATATGTTGCACATCAGAGCTAGTACTAAAATGGCAGACTGTACTGGAGCGCTTAAGATTCCTATTTTCTGCGTGAGGTTGTGCAGAAAGCTTTAGCTATGTATATATGTCCATCTGCAAGTGTGGTGTGTGTTTCGGGAATGCGCATTTATAACGTTGCTGTAACTTTTTCCAGATCCTATATGTAATAGCATAAATATAAATGTATTTAAATTATGTGTGTGTGTGCATGCATGTACAAATCGATGTATACGCCTGTATAAAGCCGTGCACATGCATATGTGTGTCTAATATCAGTGTATTTATGTATACAAAGGGTGTGTAAGCGTGTATACATATATACGTTCCTGTGACTTTTTTTTTTTAAGCGAACCAATTGACTGTAACTTGTAGCATTAATACAAGAGACTACAGGTCATTAGAGTGCTGCAAATTATGAAATACGGGCTTGGTTTATTGAAGATTGTAAATATCCCCCTAGCTCTGCTCTCTCCCTCTCTGCCTTATATTGCTGGCTGCCATTGTGGGGTAGGCCCCAGCTGCGTGTTTACTTCAACATTCTTTTTATTTAAGTGGACTGTTCTCACTAGAGTGTGATTACTCAGCAATAAACTTTATGGCCGGATTTAACTTTAGTCTTTGAATTTCCAGGACTTGAATGAAAGGGTGAAAGGAACTCTGTCTTTCTCTGGGTAGCATAAAGGCCTGATCCTTACCCTCAGAGCTGTTACTAAAGCGAGTGATCTCGGAGGGTGCAGAGCGGCTAGTCAGGGGCTAGGGAAGAAATTGGAGAATTGCCTCCAAAATATATGTATCTATATATCTATATCTGTATCTATATATATCTCCAAACCTGCTGTGAGTACCTCTTTCTCTGCCCAGGTTTGGAGCAGCAGGGATTCAGCAGATCGCACTGTTTTCCTTCGTGTGTCATAAAGTCAGGTTTGCAAAAGAACGGGGTGGTTTGATGCGAGCTGGGAGATGGGCTTTGTTTTATTTTACTAGTGCTATCCCGTTTGAATATTGCAGTTTAGACTGTATCTGCTACTGTGAGGAAAAATGAGAGAAAGGCACAGAGGTACAGGAGGGTAAGGTTGCTGTGTACCTCTGCAAGGTCTGCACATGGCTGACTGATTCCTATTTTTAATTTATTTGCTTTTAACATTAAAGAAACAGTAGTATATAAGGTTGGCTCAGCTCAAAGATCTCACAGTTTTACAAATATTTAATATTTAGAGTCAACCCCCTGTGTAAGATAAATGGAGTCCAAAGCCTTTGTGTCTGTGTATCTTCCTGTGAACACTAAACAAACACATATGCATATACTTTATATTAAAAAAATGGAAAAGGCTTTAAAAGGGCATATCCAGATGCACATTTGAAAATCATTTCCTCAATAAACAGCTGGAGATTTTATAGTACACTAGCTGTCACATTTTCGTCAATAGGAATACCAGAAAGTTATATATGATAGGTGTGTATTATATTATATTATATTATATTATATGCCATAAAATTTTATAGTTTGAGGCAAAGGCATGAAAACCCTTTAAAAGTTTGGGCTTCATTTATATACGGGTCCTTTTCCAAGGCAAATCCTTCGCTTGCAAACGGGAATGATACTAGACACAAACCGTTCGCGATTACTCAATATTCAACAATGCTGCGTTATTTGAATTATCTGGTGAATATATAAACACACACGCACACCCGTTCGACTAATATTTTAGGAACCTGGATCTCATCGCGGATTGTAATTTTTCATTGTCTAGAGTGAAAAGATTTGCTACTACTTATTTTCACATTTTTGAATGTGGCTTCTGGAGCATATTCCACGTAAAGCAGTGTACAGAGATTCAAGAACTACGGAAAAGAAAAATATCCCCAAACCCACAAGCATATAAACCCGCCCGTACTGCAAGAAAGTCTCTAACAACAAAAGAAAGTTAGCTAGAAATGACAACTTCTCCATATTTCTGGCCCTGCCCTGTCCTAAACAGCACAGTTGAAGCCATTCAAATCCAGGAACGCATTAAGATTTTCTAATCCGCTTTGAAATTTGAAATTCAAACAACCCCAGGCTGCCGAACTCTACCAAAATATTGCCAGATCCTAATTGTTTTCCGAGGGAAAATGTCACGGAGAATAATCGCTGGGAATCAGGAGAGAGGTCTTATCTGCACACATTATTTTTCTGCTGTGTTTGGGGGATTAATGCGTGCGAGTTTGTTTTACCTTAGGCATGGCAAGTGGCGTTCTGCGCATTGAAATGTAGTTTACCTAATCCTTTGAAAGAAATACTTGAGTGTAGCGTGTCACGTCTAAGCGTAAGGCCAATTAAAGATTAGGCAACTCTCTTAATGTGTGTAACTAGTGACTTTGCAAGGCATAACTTTCTCTAAACCAGAAGTATAACAATCCGATGGAAAGTCATCCGTAAATTACAGCTCTGCAGCCTTGCCTAAGACCTGCAAACGCCCTAATTGCAGAACATTACGGGGAAATTATTATTCTGCCATTTCCTTACATTTAATAAGTGTGTATCTGTGGAAGGGTGACAATAGAGGGGTTTGCAATCTGCTCCATGGGAAATTGAATGGAACAGATCATGAGGGGCGGATCAGGAGGTTTCGATTTCAAACCCTGGATACTGGAGCAATGCCTTTTCCCTCCCCGCAAATACAGATTTAACGCATTAAATGCAGACATAAGTAAATCTCCTGACGAAGTGAAGACATCGCTTTGCTCTCTTAGCTCTTTCTCTTTCCTGCCCTTAAAATCTCCCCGGTTTGTTGCTAGACTTGCTAGCCAGAGCGCAAAACCACAGCTCCCACAGCCGCCTGGTCATCTTTGAAAATATTATCCCTTTCAAATCAAAGCATCCTCACTAATGTCTCTCTGGAAGGCAAATACTCATGGACCATCACAGTCACATGTTCCTGTAGCTACACGCACAAACAATATCAAATCTGACAGAGAGAGCGTGTAAAATTTGCAAGGATTTCGCCTTACAGCACGCATAAGGAGTCTTTCCTATATCCCCTCCCCAAAAAAATGTCTTTTCAATAATAATATTTGCTATGAAGGTTATTGGGTAATTATTGCAATTTTGTGGAACAGTCCTTGCTTGAGGTGAAGTCTGTCTCTGGATAACAAATGGCAGCCCGTGCAGTTCACTGCCAGGTTAAGTAAATGCAGAAAAGATAAATCTGCACACCCTAGGAATCACCAGCAGAGCTCGCTTTAGACCAAGTTCACAGTCAACTCGTTTGCCTAGACAAGGCTTCGCAAACAATTAGACTTGTTTCTTTATGTTTAAATCAAGGAGAAATGACTAAGACCCTCGCAGCAGAGAGCTGCAGCTTTTCCCCCAACGCTCGTCGCTACATTCCTTCCAACCTCACGCCCAGAACTTACCCAGCATTTCACCTGCAATTGTAACCACATAGCGCCTTTGAGTAACAGGCTTCCCTCCAACGCTGCCGAAAGGCTGTGCAAACTGATTTAACAGCACTTTACAAAACTGCGAGATTAAAGAAAAGAGAAAAAAAAAAAAGGCAATAATTAAAAATGCAAAAGTATCCGATTTCTCAACAGCAAGAAGAAGGAAAAAGAAAAAAAGCCCTTAGAAAGCTGGGGGAAACGGCAGAACTATTGAAACAAACAGTGCGAGTCTCTTACTCCTAAAAGAAGCTGCATAGCTTTTGTATATCTTTGTGGTTAAGGGCGTTACAACTGCAGGTCAAAAAGTTGAGGGTCAAAAGTTTACGTTTTGCACCACTCTTAGTCATTCGCCCAGACAGAGTTTGATGTCAATGTTATAGCCGAGATCTTGACTATCAGCACAAAAGATAAAATAGCTTTGAGTTACGTGTGTATCACAGTATGGACTCCAGGTGAACCCTACTGGCTGAATGACCTCAATTACCGAGGAAAGGATAGAAAATTCCTCTTTTCAAGAGTAATACACGTTGTATATCATCTTGAATTATCGGCCACATTTGTGTCTGAATATCTCGGGTTCAGCCGCGGCAGGTAAACACGCGTGTTACCCCCACAGCAGCCGCTGATGCTGCCTCCTCCGAGAGTCAGGTAGCAAAATGTTTCGCCCTTGTTTATTATATAATAACCTACTTTAAGAGGTTTCATGTCAAGCCTTCTCACTTTGCAAAATGGCAGGAAGATAAGATAGGAGCGAAGCTATTAACGCGTGTATCGATCCTAGCCGCGCCTTTGTTTTTTGCTCTCATTTCTGTAGCGACCGCTAAACTGTGCTTAAACAGGACACGCTGGAGATAATAAGGGTTATATGTTTGGTCCGAAGGAGCTCGTTTAAAATGCGGAGAGGTGGGACAATGGTGTGCTACCGATGGAAAACGTTGCGGAGAAGTTGGCGCCCCGAGCCGCTCCGTGATTTGGGGGGATTCTGGAATTACCCGAGGCAGGGGTTCCCAGCGAAATGGGGAGCAGGAAGGGTTGTTTTCCCTCCCTCCTTCCCCCCCGTCCGCCCTCCTCCCCCCCGCCCCCAAATAAAAAGTTTAGTGGAATTTCTTTGGGCAGAGAGTTATTCCCACATTGCTGGGATTTTTTGTTCCTCGGTGTTGAAGCTTTAGCTCCTCGGTTAGGCGTGTCTGTAGGGAGAACTGGCCGATATCGCATAGGGAATTTCATTCTGGGGGGGATGACAGCAAACCGCATTCAGCCTGAAATGATGCGGGTCGATGGAAGAGGGAAAGGATATTCCCCAATATGCCTAAGCAGATATGCAAGGTGTGGAGGAGGGGACGGGGCGATGAAGAAGTCCGAGGAAAGGCGCAGCGCACCTCACCCCCATCCGTGCCTGCTGCCTTTCGACCCCAAGGCAGGAGACTACACCGGCCTCAGTGTAGCTGGTAGGCGTGAATTATTTGCCAGAGACACAGCTGGATCGTGGCAGTCGAGCGCTATTTCTTGGGAACAAATATACCAGGGGTTAGGTTTCAGATTAGCCAGCGCGGTTATGGGAGGTTTTGCCTAAGGTACCTGCTGAAGCCTGGGAAGTATATAATGCCAGTGTTTGCTCGGCGTGCAGGCGTTGTTCGCAAGTTGCTGCTGTTGCTCACTTGTAGCCAGCCCTGGCATGGCACGTTTGGGGAGCCTGCCCTCGCTGGAGATAGTATATAACCTTTCACACCCAGAGTATTTATTTGGTGTAAGAGCGAAGCCTGATAACAAGCTAAACACCGTAGCCAAATATCTATTTTGTTAGAGAATAGCAGGCGGATTGTTTCCAAGAATAACAATGCGTCTTCGATATACCCAGAAAGAAAGCTGTTACTATAACTGGCTTACTCAAGAGTAGGTGACCGAAATCCATCTCCTTCCTCACCAAAACAATTAGTGGCTCGAATTCCATATTTTCAGTCTGGCTTAGAATAAAAATACCAGTGAGAATATTTTCAAAGAAGTTGAAACTGCGACTTCAACAAACACTGACTCTTCTGAACTGTTGTTTGAAGTATTCCTTAAAAAAAAATAGGCAACAACCTGGAGCAGAACAGTTAATAATTTGAGAGGAACTCTTTCTGTCCTTTCACTCTCTGCATTCAGCACACTGCTCTCTGGCGTGGAAGGTCTGCTCAAAAGACCATTCATTTAAAATCCGGGCACAAATCACGTTTTACGTGTGTTTATTTAACCGCGCCAGGACAGAGGGAGCGAATCCCGCCAACCACCCCGTTGCTGAGAAGAGCCCCGGTGCCGGAGAAGTCGCCGCTTTCGCCAAAAGCTGAACTTGGGGCAAAACTGGAAGGTTTGGAAAGGAGGAAAGGAGCGCTCCCGCCCGCGGAGGCAGGAGCAGCCTCGGGGGCTGTATCAGTCCCGGGAACAAAGGGGGGAATACAGTCGATACATTCCATAACGTTTACATTTTCCCGCGATTTTTTCTCAATTTTCCCTTAGAAGTAGTGACCTGGGCAAAGCACCCCGCTATCTAAAAGACACTGTTATAGACCTTTTAGAAAAACTAAGTCCAAGGCCGAGGTGAACTTCAGGTCACCGCGTCTAACAAATATGAAAATGTCGCCTGGTGAAGGGCACGCCTTGTTATTTAACAAAGACTGTCAATGTGTAAGATTAATAAGAAACAAAATGCACACGGTGTCACTTTTCGGTCACTTTGAAACTTGGGACAGCCTCGCATTCAAGAGGGGAAAGCTGGGGCTAAATATATTCAAAATGGTTCAAATCAAATTCAAACCAGGCTGCTAGTGCGATTCTTCCTCCTCCTACCGCTCTCGGTGGAGGATGCCCGGGCACGGAGAAAGGTTGACTTGAATTATTATTATTATTATTATTATTATTATTATTATTATTATTATTACTACTACTACTACTACTACTATTACTATTACTATTACTATTACTATTACTGTTCTTGCTGTTATTATTTTCTCTTTCGGGGTAATGACGTTTGAGCCGCGCATGTGGAGGGTAGCAGGAGTGCTTGCCTGTTTCACAGGAGAAAGGGGGATCCCCCTTTCCCCCCTCTTTGGGTATGTATGAGGTTGGCTCTTCTGGGTGCATGGAAATTGACTCTCTCCCTCTCAACTTAATTCCAGCGGGGTCCCCGTCTCCTCCTCGGCCAGCCTCGGCCAGGAAACTCTCGCTCCTTTATTAACTGATTAAAGTCTCCTTCGCCAGTGAAATCGACCCTTTAGTCCTTCTGGAGAAATAAGGGAGCTGGCCTATTTTTCCTCTCCTTTTCTTTCTTTGAGAGCTTAGGATGATGCTACAAGTTTGTTAAAGGGAAGTACCGGGGAAAAAAAGGGTTTCTGAGATTGTTTATTACAGCCATAAATCTTGCAGTAAAATGTCGAAATGGCCGTGTGCAAGATAACACTTGGTGGTCTTGGCTGGGTTCTTGTTTATGATAACAAAACCACAAAGACATGGAACAGGCCTTTTGGAGGTCCTGCCTCAGCACATCTTCGCAGACTAATAGAACCACACGAAAAAAACAGACTTCAGCTGAGCAGCTCAGGTCACCTTGCAGATTTACTGTCGTATACAAAATTGCATCCTTCTCCCTGTAACCGAGAGCCAGAGCCCCACGGTAGAAAGAAGCGCAGAGAAACAAGTATACTTTGAGATCTAATCACGGTAAATAATAGGAAACAGAGCCTGGTCGGCTCTCCCAATGTAGCGCTGAGCTTACAACCCGAGACACCGCTTTTCGTTGCGTTTTACCGTGGCTTGGGAGCACGGCAGCCTGCCGCAGTGCTCCGGCCAGGGTGTCCCAGGACTTATGCCGAGGACAATATTTACGATAACCCGGTGTAATTCATCTGGTGCGGGCCAGCAGGTATTTGTACGTCGGTGTCTGCATGTGTGCATGGATCTCTTTAAGCCGGGAAAACGCTCTCTGCTCGTGGTGGACTTTGGGAATCTTTTATTTTTTACAATCATGTAGGTGGGAGCTTTATTCTTTGACAACATGGGTTGATGTTGTTTTCTGGGTTTGTTTTTTTGTTGCGGTTTTCTTTTTTAATATAAATAAAACAATCTCCCCTTTCCTGTCAAACGTGTGTTGTTGAACAGTTGCGGCTGTCTCTGTGTGCGTGTGCGTAACCGCATTTCCTCTCCATGCAGAGTAAATAGAGAAACTTATCTATTACCCCAGTTAAAGAGTTCCATAGATGTGCTGTTGGAAATGAGTAAGTAAATGTGTTTTAACTCTCTTTACAAATTAGACATTCGATAGGAGGAGGAAATGAGTGATTGTTTAGATAAGTACCCCAGTATACCCAAGTGCTGGAAATGTTCTAACATATTACAAGCCGCCTGCAACGTGCGTGCGTGCATGTGTGTGGATAAAATATAAATCGATACGATGTGTGTCTTGTTAGATAGAATGTATATTCAAATAGAATTTTATTGCATGTATCCATTATCTATAAAACTGCAAAAGACAATAATCTGAATTTAAACCAGGGTAACTGTTAATGTAATATCTTCAGGAGGGCAAGATCTAAAACGTATCATATTTACGCTTGATATATTAGATGTATTTTCCCATACCAGCAGATGAGATTACCCACTCAGCAATTATATTCTCGAAGGGTGCGGTAAACATTTCTCTGTGTTTATATGCTTTCCTGAAAAGGAGGAAAAAAAATCCGAAAAGTTCCCTTCTAACTCCGAATGTACCAGAGTAGCTGACGTTCAAGAAGTATTTTTTTCCCCTTAGAATAAGAGCGTAATTAGTTTCACCATCAAATTTCAATTACCTAAGGTCAGGGCGGTTGCCTCTTTTCCCTCTGAGCTGCGAATATCGTTAACAGTCTTAGTTTTAGCAAGGCAGAAGTGCCCGAGTGCCCTCTCCCTCCTACGCTGGGGTTTGCGAGTTACTTCTGCGAAGGCGCTAGCGATTTCTCGTGGAAATGAAAATTAAGACATAAACCCCAGACTAGGCGTACCAAACCGAGGGACTTAAATTCTTAGTTTGGAAACCGCTCCTCCGCGGGGAGGGGTGCTCGCAGTGAGCCCTGCGACCGCCGGTAGAAGTATTTGATAGCGTCGGGTCCGCCTTCCCCTCTCTCCCTTCCCCCTCTCCTCCCCGTTATTTTCAGGCTCGCTGTATCCCTCACACCCCGCAAGCCACTCGAGGACTCTCCTCGGCCTCCCCGCCACTTTCATACTAACTTTTGCATCTATTCCTCCGGTTAGCACGGCTTCCGAGGTGCAAAGGGCTAGCCCCAGAGCTCCCGGCCGCCCGCCGTCCGCAGCGGCGGGGCGCTGGGGGCAGAGCCCGGAGGGCTCCCGGTGGCCTGCGCCCGGCAGCCGCTGCCGCCCTCTGCCTGCGCGCAGCCCCGACTCCCGGCACTTGGAGATGGGCTTCTTTAAAAGGATTGTGCAACGCCTTGTGCAGCGCCTGCCTCCCCCTGGATCCCCCAGCTGGGCTGCGCTCCGCTGCCTCGCCCCGCTTCCTACGCTCTCCCGCGGGGGAACGGAGAAACAGAAAGTGCCGGGGGGGGGAGAAAGCCTGTCAGAGCTGGCTTAGTTTTATCTCGCTTGACACCGCGACCGCCGGACGCGGCCCGGGTCGGCGGGCGGGAGGAGCCGGGGATCCTGGTGAGGAGCGGACGAGGGGCGCGGGCGTCCGGCAGCCCCCGGCGGGGCGCTCCCTCGGCGGACAGCCGCCGCCCGGGGAGGAGGGGCGGCGGCGGCGGCGGCCCCCGCGGTGGGTCCGCGGGCGCGGAGCTGCCCCGCGGCCGCTCGCCCTCCTTCCATTTCCTGATCCGGGGTCCGCGGCCCCGCGCGGTAATTGGCGCTGGCGGTCAGGTGGTGACGGGGTGGCGGGGGGTGCGGGGGTGTGCGTGCCTGTGTGTGTTGTGTGTGTTGTAGGCGCTCCAGGGGTGGGAAGAGAGGAAGGGAGGGGAGTGCGGCAGGGAGGGGGGGAAGCTGGAGGCCCAAACTTTGGCAGCGGCGAGCACTTGACAGCAGCGGGAGGGGGGAGAGGGAGGGAGGGGAGGGAGGGGGGGAAGGGGAGGGGCCTCGCCGAGCCCAGAAAAACGACAACGCGAGAAAAATTAGTATTTTTGCACTTCACAAATTAATGACCATGAGTTCGTTTTTGATAAACTCCAACTACATCGAGCCCAAATTCCCTCCCTGCGAGGAGTACACGCAGCACAGCGGCAGCGCCGGCAGCTCCGCCAGCTACCACCCGCACCACCCGCACCCGCACGCCCCGCCGCCGCCGCCGCCGCCGCCGCCGCACCTGCACGCCGCGCACCCGGGCCCGGCGCTGCCCGAGTACTTCCCGCGGCCGCGCCGGGAACCGGGCTACCAGGCTCCTGCGGCGCCGCCGGGGCCGCCGGGGCCGCCTCCCGAGGCGCTCTACCCCGCGCAGGCACCCTCCTACCCCCAGGCGCCCTACAGCTACAGCAGCGCCGGCAGCGCCGCCCCGGGCCCCGAGCAGCCACCCCCGGGCGCCTCGCCGCCGCCGCCGCCGCCGGCCAAGGGCCACCCCGGCCCGCCCCAGCCCCTGCTCCCAGGCCATGCCCTGCAGCGCCGCTGCGAAGCGGCCCCCGCCGCCGGGGCCGGCACCGGGCCCGGCTGCGCGCTGCTGCCCGACAAGAGCCTGCCCGGGCTGAAGGGGAAGGAGCCGGTGGTCTACCCCTGGATGAAGAAGATCCATGTGAGCACGGGTGAGTTGCCCTTGCCAGGGGGAGGTGGGGATGCGCCTGCAGAGGAGGGAAGGGGGGAGGGTGCTCCCGGGGCCGGGACGGGTCCTTGCGTGTGTGGCTTTTTTTTTTCCCCTCCTTCTCCCTCCGCGTTCCCTAATAAAAAAAAAAAAGTGAGAAACCTTTTGTATCCGGGGTCCTTTATCAAAAGATTTACGAGACGCCAAACTGTTAGGGCAGTAATTATAGCCCCCATAAATTTAATTGCCCTGCAGTGGCTCTGGGCCATGTGTCTTTGAAGCTTTTCTTCTAACCCAAATGCCCATCACCATTTTTTATTGCTCCTCGATTGTCCCCACTGTCGATAGGCTGTGAAACAATTTTTCTTGCCGTTTATGTATCTTATGTGAACCTGGTGTCAAGTTATTATATAATGATTATGTTCCATCGCTTTCCCCCCCCTCCCCGTCTCCCTTTCTTTCCCCTCCGCGTGTGTATGTGTGCCTCTGCGTGCACGTTTCAGTCAATCCCAATTACAACGGAGGGGAGCCCAAGAGGTCTCGCACTGCCTACACCAGACAGCAGGTCCTGGAGCTGGAGAAGGAGTTCCACTTCAACCGCTACCTGACCAGGAGGCGACGCATCGAGATCGCGCACACCCTCTGCCTCTCCGAGCGCCAGGTCAAGATCTGGTTCCAGAACAGGCGCATGAAATGGAAGAAAGACCATAAACTGCCTAACACAAAGATGCGCTCCTCAAACCAGTCCACACTGAGCCAGCAGTCCAAAGCACAGACACAGGGCCACCCCCATCCGCTCGATGGGGCTACACCCAATGCAGCCGCGCTATAAATACGGTTATTATTATTTTTTTTAATATATATATATATATTTACCTATCTATTGGGGTTTTCCAGCTGCCCCGTGGTGGAGGCTGGTCGTTTGGACCAAACAACTGTGTAAAACAAAACAGGAGCAGGAAAGGAAGACGAGACGTGCCCAAGAACGGGCACATGTTTAAACCAAAACCCGGACGATTGTCTACATTGTATATAGATAATGATTCCATGCCCGTCATTTTTTTTCTATTTATGGAAACGCTCTCTTGCCCTCGGTGTAAGAGAGGGCTGAATGCTGTCACGGACGAATTCTCTGTACCTAAGACGGACTCTTTTTTCTCTCTCTCTCTCTTTTTTTTTTTTTTTTTTTAGAGAACACTTTAAAAATAAAAGACGGTTAAAACAAAGCAAAGACCTCGTGAGACACTTGTGTAAGGCATTGACTTGAATAGCGCTGTTTCGTGGCGTGTTCGTGGATTTCCGTGCGTGTGTGTGTGTGTGTGTGTGAGGGTGCACACGCACGTATGCACACACACCAACACGGGAGAGAGAACGAACACGTCCAGGGGCGGTTAAAGACTTACGAAAAATGTCCCCTTACGCTGTCTAAAGGAAAACGTTTTGTGTATCAAAGGTAACTTAACTGGTTCTAAGTGTAGCCCCCGCAGTAGCTGTGATCTATTAGTTTTTCTCCACATTCCCGATTGCATTTATTTAAAGAAATATCGCTATAAAGGCTGTTGCTGTCTTCATATTTGGCACCGTCTAAATCGTTTGGGTCCATGTACAATTTGTGGATTTTTGGTGTAATGTATAACAGTGCCAAATGCTGGTAATAAAGATTATTCTGTACAAAAGAATTAAACGCTTGAAACACAAGTCCACTCAGTGCTGTTTCATCCACCTTGTGCTTGGTTGGTGTTGGCACCGGGAATGGAAAGCAACGGTTTAACGTGTTGTTTTAACTTGGATTCATCTTGTCAATAAGGTAATGGTTGCTTTAAATAGAGTGAAAAACGTCCTGACTCCTCATTGCCTGGCTGGGAAAAAGAGCGCTGCAGGACGAGGAAAGGTCTTGCTTCACTGTGTAGGTGAGTGGTATTCTCTTTAGCGGACTTATGGCAGAATTAGTCCGGCTCTCCATTGCTGTCCGTACGACTAT
Organism: Ciconia boyciana; assembly: GCF_034638445.1. Classification (NCBI taxonomy): domain Eukaryota; kingdom Metazoa; phylum Chordata; class Aves; order Ciconiiformes; family Ciconiidae; genus Ciconia; species Ciconia boyciana. Next base: position 131,309,245 of record NC_132935.1, read on the forward strand.
TTTCTGCTGCGTTACAGAGAAACTGTGCTCCTACTGGGAGCCTGTAAGCTCCCATGACAGGTTTTGCTGGAGGAGAAGCCACACATGCTCCCCATAACACTTTAAATCTTTATCCAGTCGTGATTTATTCGTTCATTTTCGCCTGATTATGATTTCTCACTTAGCTAGCACTTTCCAAGGGGAATACATGGGTGGTAACCTAAAGTTTCTCTAAGCTGCCTTTTCTGTTTCTGTTTCCTTTTATTTTCTTTTCAAGACTATTTTGAAATGTGTTGAGAAAGCCTCGTCAGAAACATGAATTTGGGTACTTTTCGAGAGGTTTATTTGACAGAGGTTGTCGAAACGACTGTGGCAAAATGGGGTTCAAGTGGTTCCAGCTCAGGCTGTGCATCTCGCTGCTTCCAGGCAGCTAAGGAGCGCAGGCAAAGCGGAGCTGCTGACGGGGAGCCTTGCTCAGGGCTTCCACAACAGAGACTAGTACTGAGCCGGGTAGGAAAAGGCTTGGAAAAGAGCTCAAGTGCTAGTAAATCTTCCAGGGAAGGCCTGAAGGTCAAGACTTATTTCCTTACCCAAATATATCCAAGAGGGATTTTTGGAATCAGTGCTTCTCTTCACATGAGTGAGGCCGCCAGGACTGGGTGCATCATCACCCCCTGGGTGAGGTAGCACCAGGCCCCAGTGCTATGGCCAGCATCCCTGCCTGGCCAAGAACATGGAGCGTCCCGCAGAAAAACATAACACGCCACTGGCAGAGCACGTTCAGCATCAGAGAGGTGGAGGTTGTAAATACCCTCAGCAAACACCGCTGTCTCCAAACCTGACCAAGGAGCAGGCCTGAAAAGCAGGCTTCCACTCACATATCTCTGTTTACTAAACCCTAAATTGCCAGCTGCCTCCTTATAGAGGGAGAATAATGTAGCTGTAAGTGAGGTAGCTACTATCTGCAAGCGTGTAACTCTTCATTTTATTTATTGCTTGAGAATCCCTCAATATATTTAGAGCCAAAATTAGCACAACCGAGCAAAATTCCAGCTGAAATGTATTAACTGGCGATGCAGGATTTCTTTAGTGTGCAGCCTATGCGTATAAACTTGGTTTGCTCCCATTGTAAAGAGAAATGAAATCACGCTGCAAATAGCAATTTTAGCGAGAATCATTAATCACCTCCTACAATAAATACTTCTTTGTGATTCAACAGCGGTTCTGAAAGGCATTCTCTCGGAAAAGTCTGTGAAGACGCAAAGGATTTTCCTGGGACAAAAAAAAAAAAAAAAAAAAAAGTGGTCATGTGTAAAGACACAGCATCTTGGCTGTCTGCTAAAAAAATGTACACTCTCTTGCTGGAGATTGAACGGCGGACTGCAAAATACCCCATGGCAGATTATCGTCGTTTAAGGTAAATTTTCCGTTTTCCCCCCCTTCCCCCTCCGCCTGTGCTGGGAGCGGGATGCTGCTCCCGGGCTGGGAGCCCTCTGCTCCCCGTCCCATACCGCCCGTCTTTACAATAACTTCGAAAATTACATCGTCTAGTTTAAATTCTCGCATTGTGCTCCCTTTGCTAAGGCAACCGGGAGTTCACCGAGAGGACAAATTTTCTATCCCATTAATTGTTTTTTTTAGAGGAGCAGACTGACCCTTCAAACCCTTGACCTTTAAAGACAGTATTCTTTTTAATCCGGCACTTGGACCTAAATGTCTCTTTCCCCCCTCCCTCTCTCCCGGTCTCTCTCACACACGGATTTATCTGCTCTGGCCACAAAGGCGAGCGCGGCCCGAAACGCTGGAAGTGGAAGTTTGTCAATATTTCAAAGAAAGACCAAATCACTTCGGAGTCAATTTGCTGGCCGCAGGGAACGCCACGCCGTTAACCCCGGTACCCACCTCCCCTCCACCCACCAAGAAAAAGGCTCCTTTTGCAAGATCCCCCTCCTCGTTTCTCCTGCAAGCTCTTGCTATACCTGGTGTTTTATTACACGGGGAACTCAGCTGTGACAAGCGCCTTGTGGTATTTAATAACTAGAGCCACCCTGCATTGGAGGATTACCCAGGGCTGGGACTTTTTTCCCCTCCTTTCTTTTTTTTTCTTCAGGGTGCTTGCCGTCCCGTGCCCTTCTTGCCCAGTGTTTGCAAACGAGGAAGGGGTGGGGGGAACCCTCACACAGGCAGAGATCTTGACAGGTTTGCCATGAAACTCCAACCCCCACGCCCACCCCCTGCCCCGCACTGGGGCCCGATCCGGGCAGCCCCGGGCCCTCCCGCCCTTCCCACACCTCCGCCGGAGCCGTCCGGGCGGCGCGGCCCCGGGGCCCCCGCTCGTCGTGGCCCCGGGGAGGAGGAGGCTCTTGCCGGGTGCGGAGCCTCACGGCCCGGCCGGGCCGCGACGAGCTGGGTGGGACCCCCCGGGGGTCGTCCCGAGGCCGTCCCCGCGGGCGCGGCGCTGCGTGGGCGCCCAAGCCCGGCCCACGCGGGTTGCGGTGGGGTCGGGGCTCCCCGCGTGGGCAGGGGAAGCTCCGCGGCCGCCTCCCCCCGGCCCCGGGCAGCCCTCCTGGCTCCGCCCGGGCCCGCGGACGGGCAGCGCTGACCCGCGGGGGCAGCCCGGGGAATGCCGCCCCAATGCTCCCCTGTCCCCCCGCCAGCAGCACTCGGAGCTCCCCCGGCTACAGACAATGAGGATCTGGGTTCCGCTGCCTCATTTGGGGGGGGCTGGGGGTGCAAAGCTGCCCCACCTCGCTGTGCAGAGCGGGGCGAACCCGTGTTATTAATGCCCGAGCGCTCTCCCTAGAAACTGAGGAGCTGTCAAAGCCGGCAGAGATTAGGGGACCCAAGTACGAGGATCCCTGTGCTCGCAGATAAAGGTGTTGCGTCTGTTCTGGGGGAGATATTGAAATTTTAATCTTTAGGGTCACGTGACTCATTAAATAATTAATGCAGATAGTCAGGAATGGATCTGTGGCCGTCAGTCCTCACTAGGAGTGATTCTCTCAGAAGTGAAACTCAACTCCTTATTACTGGAGTTTGTTTTTCTTTCTTTCTTTTTTTTTTTCCCTTTAAAAAAACCCCACCTGATTTATCTTGAAAGATTCTAAACTTCTTAAGCAAGCAGTAGGGTCTGTGTTGGTAAGTAGGTAGTGTGTATTTCTAGCTTGATGACTTTAATTGTTTGTGCTTGCTTTGTCTGCTGAGCATTTGCTTAACAAGTTTAATATTTAGAAATGTTAAATCTTTGTTTCAGCTGCCTTGTGGTCACATTACGGCTTTTGGTGATTAAGTGTTACCCAGGCAAACACATTTGATGATGTTCTAATTCACACTGTGGAAGGCTGGGTGCCACAGTGCAGGAGGACCTGCTTTGTTCAATTTTCCTGGCGTTAATAAATCACCGGCTCCTAATGCAGGGCCAAAAAAGCAATGGAAAGGCAGTGAGCATTGTAAAGGAAAAGTCATGGGCGAATTTCTCTATGACTCATTAGTCTGAACGATTTATGTACGAACTTAAAGTGCCTCAATGAATATTAGAGTTTGGGATAACAACAAATTAAAAAAAAAATGTCATGGCGTTTGTGAAGTGCTTTATTGCTACTTAGCAACTCTTTGAAGAAGCAGCATAGTTTGAAGGACTGTGGCGGTGTAAAATATGGTGGCGTGACTTAATAGCTCCAAAATAAATAACAGAAAGTCGCTGGCACCGTTTTCAGATACACGCTCCATATTTAACACGAGTGGGGCAGCCCAGTCACGACACGCTTGATCGATGATTATTGCCGTTTGTAACATGACTATTGATTAGGGATCAAAACGGCTAAGGTATGGGTTTGAGCCTAAAATGCCAGGGGGTTCCCCCTGTGCTGGAGCCGAGTGAAGGGAAAGGCAGAGCTAAGACCAAGCCCAGGCAGCAGCGCCCGGACTCTGCCATTGGAGATTGAACTTTCCATTTTCTTTTGTGTTTGCCGGTAGATTTTAGCAGTCAGCGCTCTCAAATTTATGAGACGGCAATAAACAGCTTAGTAGGCTATTATTGCACGGTTTTATGTAGGCTGGAGTTTAAATTTAAAATTATTAGCGTAATTACGGAACTGCTAAATTACCAAAGCAAAGTCTCTGCTCGAAAAGTTCTCCCAAGACAGACTTAATATTTCCAAGGCTCAGATGACACCCTTCTGCAAGAGCTGTGTTATTTAATTATTAGCATTTACATTTACTGACAATTTTAAGATGCGTTAGATGGCTTTTATTAGCGAGAATGAATACGGGGGGTACATTATTATATCTGACAAATTCATATGTAAACGTGATTCAGTAAGTGGCATGCGAATAATCTGACTATTGTCTTTTTGGATTGTGCAGTGTTGTTTATTTTAGGGGAAGAGAAGCCGTCCAGTTCTTTTCGCTCCTTCAATGGCTTCCAGTGTGGTTTTAAAAAAAAAAAAAATTAAAAAAAAGGCTTTGGGCCCGATCCCGCTTCAGTGAGGTCAACTGTTAGTCTCTTCTTGCGCTAGTGGTGGCAGGATCGGGCCCCGGCTAACCGTTTGAATAAAAGCCCAACCACAACCCGCCCCGCATTTAAACTGGAACCCTTCCCGCGTTTTATTCAGCAGAGATGAACACCACGACTTGTGTTTAATGTCTGTTCTTGATTAAATGATCCTAAACAAAGGTTTCCCAGAGGAAAATAAAGCAGACATTCATGTAACAAGAGTTTGGAATGACAATATTTCCAAACACTTGGAGACAGAAGGCATAGCTGTCTACGGGAAAAAAAAAAAAAAAGAAAAAAGAAAAACAACCAACAACCGCACACTTTTATTCCTCAGCTCCCCGTGCTCTTCACCCGGGTGGGAACCCACGCTCCGCGCCGGGAGCCCGCGCCCGCTCCATCCCTGCCCGCCCCGCGGCGGGGCTCTCCCAGCGCGCCCGGCAACCCGTGTATTGTCTATGAAGGAGCAAAATACCTCCCCCTGCACTCCCCGGTAAGGCACTGTTTGTTGCTTGTTTACAGGGAGCCCCGAAAAAGAGCCGCTGGGCTGAGGCGGTGGAAGCCCGGAGCGCCTCAGCCCGACGCTGCGCAGCTGGAGGAGGTAAGAGCCGGGAAGCGCCCGGGCTGCCGGCCGCTGCTTTTTTGTAAGCAAGCCATTTGCCTAGTACCTGCATGCAGAACAAGCCTGCTGGAATGAGATTTTTGTTGTTGTTGTTGTTGCTGTTGCGATAAATATTTAACCTAGCCGGAATTTTTTTCTGGATTGGCTCTATTCATCTTCCGTGGGTGGTGAATGCGCGTGTCCGGGCAGACAAAGAAGTGTACGGGACCTGAGTGATCGCCATCCTTATAAAGGCATTGGGGACAGGAAGGATGCAAAGTCATCTGAAGAGCGAAAGAGGTTGAGAATTTCTTTGTCCATTCCTAGCTCCTTCCCAAACCAAAGGCGTAAGGCGAAGGAGAGCGGGTTGGAGCCATTTCGGTGGTGAATGGCTTATCGCGGCTTGCTTGTTTGCCTCCTCCTCGAGGAGTTCCGCAGCCAGTCCTGCAAACGTGGAGTGCATGTGGGGATGTTAGGAAACCTGGTTTTTTGCCTGAGTGCATGCACCAGAATGGCTCGCAGATAAGTTTCGGGTGTTCGTCTGCCCTGGCCTGCTTTGCAGCGGGCGGAGGTCGGTGTTTGGTGGTTCAGAGTTGCTGGAGCCCTTGATGCGCTTGGTCCTTTTGGCAGGAGAAATGCAATGCTTTTCATGGTGACCATTTTCTTAAGCCGGCCGCCGAGAGGGGAGGATTACATAGAATTAGCTCAAATTCCTGCTAGATTTACCTGCTTATTTTTGGACGCTGATGTACAATTAGTATATTTTACTACCTTTTAAAAGCGGCCATAAATTAGAGGACTACAAGGGCTCTTTGTGTTGGCTTAATGGGCTGCTTAAATCTTAACTACAAAAAGGCGCTGCAAATGTCTATTCACGCTTGTGTTAGGAAATCAAAAGCGAAAATACGGTACGAAGGAACCTTCCTCCGGTGGCATGTACCCAGAGCATTGCGTGCAGAGATATTTGGGATTCCTAAACGGACCCAGCACTCGCAGACTCAGCTGACTCTGAGCAGAACTTCTCCCACAAGGGCACAGTCGATAGCTCTATTCTTTTTATCTGCTTGGAAATGATCAAAGACCAACTTTACCGCTATCAGATGCACAGATGTGGGTAAACAGCTCTGCATCCCAGCAGATTTCAAATCTTTCGAGGAACCGAGGAAATAAGTACATGTATTGCATGGTGATTTCCATTCCGTCTCCACATGGGAGTGATAGGCTTACCTCTTAACACTGGGCATAAAAGGAAACTTGAAAGACAGTAAAAATTCTAAATCTAATTCTGTTGAAGGTAACTTTAAATAGCATTAATGCTAAGAGTGGCTATTAATGTCAGGGCTGGCACAAAGGGTCTCTCTTAATGAAGGCACGTTATGAACTCAGATCTGTTTGTTGTTACTGAGCCTGGAATTTCAGCTCAGCTCGAAGCCATGTGTATAAAGCACAGAAAAATCAGTAGCAGACCTGCTGATAAACTCCACATTTTTCTGCTAGAAACCGTGTTTCTGGTCTCCAAATCATCGAGGTAATAAAATGCAATGTTGAATGTCCAGGAACAGGAACAAAGCAATATATGGGGTGGCGGGGGAAATCTAGCGTCTGCGACTCGCAAGGTCATTTGAATTTGTATTTGAAAACTCGTAATCACGATACTGGAGCAAAGAAAGCTTTCTCCAAAAGGGGCGGAAGGGAATAATTTTCATCTGCGATCCAGGACAGCATAAAGTTAGGCAGACTCCCTCTTCGCCCTCCCAAAGCACACCCTGTGGAAGGTATTCACACGTCAATAAGTTACTTTTCTTAAGAATTAATTAGTTTCCCCACTACATACACGAAGTTAATTGTTAAGCAGTAGTTTTAGCATTAACTTGACCATTAATACTAATAAAGTTGTTCATAGAAACAGGGTTTTGAAGCCAATAGCCATAGCTAGCGTTAAGGCATTTAAGCTGACTTATGATTGTGATTTATTGCTTTTGTAGTTTCTATTTGCTCAGGACTGTAACTTCTAAAGCCATCTTTCTGCTTTTGACGCAAAGCAGTCGATAACTTTTTACAACAGCCCCAAGAAAGACTCGCTCTGCTTTTTTCAACGTCTGCCCCATTCCCCATTAATTTAAGTTTCATTGTTGCAGAAGAACTTCTCTGTGTGTTTCTTTTACGGGATCTAAACGCACCGTATTTAAAAGAGCCGTGAATCCGTCTCGAGTAAATACCAGCCTCGGTTCACGTCGAGTACGAGGGCTGTGGAGTTACCAGTCGTGCTGATAGTTACAGACTTGGGCATGTCGGGTGGGGCTCATGCTCTCTCTCTTTCAAAGGTAGATAGTTTTTATTCCAGTTCGTAGTGAGGGATAATATACGTATACCCTGCTACTAGCTGAGTCACTTCCATATGAAAAATTGCAAATTCTTCCTCTGTTGTAATGTCACGCTGACTTTGCTGCAGTGTCCATTACTATGCACTGTTACTGATGGGTTTAAATTCCAGTGGCCCACTTTTACAGTCCAAGCGAGAGTATGTAACGCTTGCCCATAACACTAAAAATCACTTTTAAAGAGAAATCTCCTTCTGTTCTGTTCAATGAAGTGCAGGTGAAACAGTAAGAGGGGATATGCAGTTAGCTGAAAGTTTTCTCCGAGTGCATGGGGATGGTGGAAAGATTTAGGCAAGGGTATATACATCCTGATGCAAAATGCTGGAGTCACAGAACTGGACCAGGAACACGTTAAAAGCGTGAACTATCTGATTTTCTTTGACTCCTTCCAGCAAAGTTATGTGAGCTGAGAGTTTATTTTGTTTGTTTAGCTGATTGTGTCAATAGCACAAGTTAAACAATCTTACGGGGAAGATGTGATGTGTTCGCACAGAAGCGAAGCTGCCTGGCTCAGGGGCTGCATACAACTTTGCTCTTTTCTTTTTTTCTTACTTTTTTTCCTCTTAGGCAGAGAGCTCCCCCTCCCCAATTTTTTTTTTTCATCGTTAGAAACCTATAATTTTGTGCATCACTCAAACTAGCTGTATAGGAAATGCGTAAGCACAGGTTTAACAGCAAGGTCCCAAAAGGTTTTGCAAAATTCAGAGCAACGCCAGTGAAGGAAGGTGTATTCTTCATAGTGTGTCACAAGGACAAAAATCAACTAGCCTCTTAGAAGAGACTCTTTTTTTGCCTTTGTCAGGTAATTATAGGTCTTTTTAGTTTCTACAGGAGCCCTGATGTAGCGTGTGGGAGTTGAGCAAGCCCTGTACAATGGCAGGGTAGAGGCGGCTGGGGGTGGGGGGGAGGCTGGTCATCGTCCCGTTTAGAAGGGGGCTGGAAATAATAGCATGAAGGTTTGGGCTTTCTTCGGGGGTTGCAGAGGACATGCGACGTGGAGCAGAGTGACGGGCCTGGGGAGCAAATGCCGGTTAATTAGGCTAAGTATCAAAGTGCAGCGTAATCCCATATTAGAAGAAGAATTCCTCTTACCTTCCAGTGGGCTTTGTGTAAAGAAGTATTGGTGTGGGAGGAAAAAGAACCAAACCAGTCTCCCCCCCCAGTCATCTGCGTCTCTTGGAATTTTTTTTTCCCCTCCCTTAAAACTCTTCTTTAACATATTGGGTTAAGGCTTTAAAAAGCAAAGGCTCGCGTTAAGAAACCCTGTTCCTTCAGTGATTCCCTATTTCAAATAAAAGGATTTAAGTTGACGTATGACCACGTGAGCACATAATACAGCGCATTATTGTGGCATTTGGAGTGGAGACCCGGTCTGGCTCCGTCTGCGATTACGCTTTTCCAGTTTCTGTTCAGAGCAAGCACTGCTTTCTATTATTTTTTTTTTCCTCCTGCCCCCATCACCGTCCCCGCAAGAGCTGGCCATTTCGCTGACAGCTTTCGTTCCTTATGGGAAGGTTATTGTCGAGCCGAGAGGACGAAATGCTTCGTTAGAAAGGATGGATTTTATTTTAAGGTATTTCCGTTGATTGTTCATTTATGTGGTGAGTTATTGCTGTTCGAGGCAAAGGTCAGTGGCAGCGGCTGGAGTGAGTGCGGGTGTGTGCGTGCGGGTGTGTGCGCAGCCGGAGCCAGGCTGCTTCCCCCTTTGTTTCAATTTGCTGCGGTAAATATTCAACTCTCCCCTCGCAGAGAGCAGAGCAGGGAGAGTTTGCTGCTTTATTTATTTTTCTCCATAGAGATCCCACACTGCTGCTGCTGATGGCCAGCTGCCTCAGCTCCAGCCCCTCGATTGCCATCTTATCATTATTTATGATCGGCTAGAGATGGGAAACCTCTTTTATTGTCGTGTTTGGATTTTTCCCCCCCGTAATTTTATTTTATTATTTTATTTCATTTTGTTTGTGTGTTTATTTATTTATGTATTTGGGGAAGTCGGAGAAAACGATGCGGGGGGGGGGATGTTCCTCGGTCGGGGTCGTGCTCGAGTGTGCGGCGGCGGCGGCGGTTGTTGTTTTATGGGTGTTTGTCCGGCCGCTGCCGCCCCGTAAATCGATGAGTACGCGATCGTGCTGCCATTTTATTTATGATGCTTTAGTGGTACTTTGTTTACCGTGCGCGGAGGGCTGCATGGGCGCTCAGCTCTGTGGCAAAGCTTCCCCTTCCCAAATGAGCCAAGGGGGCTCCTCTTTATGTCTCCGCGGTGAGAAGGAGCCGAACCAAGAGCCAGCCATGGCTTGTAACAATAAATCAGCCTTGGAAATGTGGGGTTTTTCCCCTCTCTCTCTGAATGGGGATCTGGAAAGCGAGAATAAAAAGGGGAGGAGTGGAAATTATCTTCTGGGAGAACGGCTACTAGTCCTAAATTCATAGCCATACCATCGTTTACATAAATATAGATATATCCGTACGTATAAATACGGAAGTATTCGCATATACTTATAAATACGTGTGCGTAGCTATATATAAAGCATGCACTTGAAATGACGAAAATGAAAGATTGCTTGGCTATCCAAGGAGGGCAAAATGCTCCATAAAACGACATTTCCCCGCTGCGTCCCGGCTTTGGGAAAGGTCGGAGCGCTGGGGCTCACTTTCCTCCAGTTCGCTCCGCGCCTCTCGCCTATTCCTGCTGTACCATTTTGTGCCCACTTACCGGGGGCTTGCAATTACTCATCTTCTAAGGGGTCAGAAAGAGAGGGAGAGAGGAAGAAAAGCGAAGGATGATAAAAACTCCGCCGAAAACAACAACAAAAAAGGTGATTTCCACTCGGAACTCTTCGCGGCCGTTCTGCAGAGACCTGCAGGGTGGAGATGCCGGGGCGGTTTTCTCGCTTTCCTGCTCTTTAACCCGCTCTCAGAGCAGAACTGACCCAAAGAAATGCTATTTCCCCTTCTCGCCATACTGAAGCACGTTGTCCTTTCTTAGACCTGCCGTCTCTCTTCGGCGAGGGGAGGAGAGCTGTTTCGCTCCCAGCTGTGTGTCTAAAAGCCAAGATTGGCTTTGCTGTATTTTGAAATGGGCCAAAACGCGCCTCAAAAATAAAGCGCGAGCTTTAATTGCAGCTCAATTACTTGGCAGCGTTTCCTCTGATTTATGACCCAGTTCGGATGCATATTGACCCAGTTAAAACACTCATAAATAATACAGTCCTGCTCTAGAGCAACAGAAAGCAAGAAGAGTTTTGGAGGAGAGGGGGATTTCGGCGAGTTGTGTCAATAACCTCGGTCTGCTAGCAGATAGCAAAGAGTCCGTTGCCATTCTTTAGTGTTAGAGAATATAAACAATAATTCAGATTAACCATGGCTTGCTTCGATAGTCCAGTCCTTCTCTAAGGCAGCTAATATCCCCTCCTAACTCTCTAACAGGCACCGCTTCCAGAATTGGTCCCCTTCTCCAGCAACTCCCCGCCTTGCTATTTCATCCCTAAGAGATCCCCCAAAAATCAGCCTTGAATTATGGTGCTGCCTGCTTCCATTTCGGAGCATCCAAGGGCAAAGCGCTTTACAGGCACTATTTTATTCGGAAACGAAGAGTAATTCCATGAAAGGAGGGGAGTCCCGCTGAGTGGGACCCTTCGGGAAGGAAAGGCAGCTCATTTCTGACCCGGGAATCGGCCCCAAACGCTGCCGATCCCTCCCCGAGCTGAGCCCTATCGCTCCCTCCGCGGAATGGAGCAGAAAGAAAATATTCGGCCTCTGGGAGGGAAAGACAGATAAAAGCAGCGGGGATCTGTGCGTTGGGACACTTATCCCGACATCATAGGAGACATTAAGAAAAAATAATCATCTTCTCATGTTTAAAATGACCTCTTTGGGGAGAGAGGGGGCGTGGGGAAACGGGACTAATAGGCGAAATCTCACAAAATACTCTTTGCAGGCAGTAAGACGACTGGAGGAAACACTTCAGTATTCCTACGAACCACTTCGGTTCTCACGATTCAAGTCCCTTGCAAATCCCTTCAGTTTGAAAAAGACCCCCTCCCCCCGCCCCGTCCCCGCTCTTAAATACAGACATGGAGTCAGAACATCCCGCTGGAGATCGCTCCAAAGTTTAAAGGCGCTCCTAGGAAAAGATCGCCCAGGCTTTCGGCAGGGCTCCCCAAACCGGCAGGCTCCCCGGCGTCGGCGGGTTTCTGCAGTCCCCAGCTCTCTCTCCCCGGCCAAATCCTCCTCTCCAGTCCGGGGGGTCCGTCGGGGCGCAGCGCTGCCTCTCGCTATTTGGTCGGGCAAGAGGGCGAATGGCAGATCAGCAGTTTCAGAAGAAAGTGTGGGGTTGATTATTGACTAAAAGACTTTTTTCTTCCGTTGCAACATTCAAGGGGTTGTTTGAAGCAAAACGCATACGCGGGATTTTTGCCTCTCCTCTCCTCCTACGCTGCCCGCTTCCCCTTTCATGTGGTGCCTTCTCACTTATGCCATAAGGAGCAAGTGTTTTCTGTTTTAGTGCTCTGTTTACAGCTTTGGTGCATGAAGTCATAAATCTTGCATAGCCATAAATGACAAAAACCATTGGTATGCGTAAGAGGCCACCCCAGCCTTATAGTGCTTTTTATTTCTCGCTTCCCCCTCGCTTTGTTTGTGCTTTAAGATGACGCCGGGCTCCCTCGTGCTTTAAACGGACTAGTTATATTTTTAATGCCTTAATTAACGAAGTAACGTCAAATTTACACCTAGGCATTATTCACAGCCTCCGCTTAATGCACAGAGCCCATAGTCCAGCTACCGTCTGCCAGAGGGGCAGAGGCTGCAACTTTATTTAAGTTCTCGTTTGCGCGGTCGCTGCCGTGTTTCTGTTGCAGGGGAAGGGGGGACACGACCACCCCCAAAGCCCGGGGCGCTGGAAAAAGAGGCGAGCGCCTTCCTCAGCGCTGCCGAGGAGCCGGGAGGCGAAGGCGAGCTGTGCGGCGGCCGGGCCCGCGTCCACGCGGGACTGCCGCCCACGCGTCCCCACGGGGGCTGCGGGCACCCCGACCCGCCTGTGCGGCACATGTCCGTTTGTGCGAGCGCCTCCGTGCCCGTCCCGGGCGCGGGGGATATTTGGGGGGCGGGGGGGTGTCCCTGTGTACATCTGTGTGTGTGCGCGCTCACGCATGCATGAGTTAATAATTAGTAACCCTAATGATTTCCAGCGTGGCTCTGAAAGCATTGCCCAGAGCGGGGATCCTGGTGGGCTTCGGTTGGCTCTCCGGACCCAGGCCCGGCTCTCCGGGCTTTGCTCCCCTCCCCGGGACTCAGCCGGGGCTTTGCGGGGCTCCCGGCGGCGGGGAGCGGCAGAGGGGCTATTCCGCAGCCGCCCCCCAAGCCCACCGGTAAGAGGGGACAGAGCCGAGCCCCCCCGGCAGCACCCCCGGAGGCTGGTGAGAGCGACCCTTTGTGAGCGCCGTTTGTCTTCATTAGCATAATTTTCCTGGACTCCGGTGACGCCCGGGTGCGGGGGGGCCGCACTCCTTCACTGCCGCGCTCCTCCGCTCCCTCCCCAGCCCCCACCCTGCCCCAGGCTTCCCCAGGCGGCCGCCTTTCTTTCTTCCTTCCCTTTTTTTTTTCTTTTTCCTTCCCCCCCTCCACTCCCCCCACCCCCCTTTCTCCTTTCCTCTCTCTCCTTCCCTTCCCAGAGCAGCCCTGGGAAACATCCCCGTCCTCCGTGCCCCGCGCAGGGGGAGCCCGGCACGCCGGGGACCGGCTCGGGGCAGGGTGGGCAGCCTGAAGCGGGAGGGGAGCGGGGGAGGCGGGTGTCCGGAGCAAGCGTCCCCATCCCGTGCGGGGCAGGGCTCGCCCCTCCCGGCCGGGGGGTGCCGGGTGCGGAGGAGCTGAGCCGGTGCCCACCCCGCGGCCGCAGGGACCGGGCAGGGGCAGACAGCCCCTGCTCCCTGGGGTGTGTCGTCTCCAAAAAAAAAAAAAAAAAAAGAGAGAGAGAGAGAGCGCGAGCATGCTGGCTTCCGCCTCAGTCGTCAGAAGTTAAGGTAAGCAGGCCACAAATACGCTGCTATCAGTCGTGAATGGCGGAGTTTATGTCCCAGTGATTTATGACCGTAGACTTAAATGTCGGTTCAAGAAGAGTTCACAAGCTGGGGCTTCCTTCCAGGCAGTGACTGATACCCTTACACTTCGTGTTCAGGCAGCTCTCACTCCTCTCCCCCCCCTACCCCCCTACCTTCTCTCAACTTTGTCTTTATCTTTCAGGAAATCTTTCAGGGGGGCTGCCTGGTTTTTCGTCCTACAGTCAGAGTTTGGGGCTCGGCTGGGAGTTACAGGGCAAAGATCTGGTGTGCTTGGGAAGGGGGGAGGTGGAGGGAAGGAGAGGGTAGGGGAGAGCTGGAGTGGGGAGTGGGGGAAACGGGGGGGACGCCTCCCCCAAGCAGCTTTCATCTGCTGTCTCCGGGCTGTCTGGGTGGGGGGACAGAAGTTGGCAAAGGGCAGAGAGGTGTATGGCACAAATGGAGATGGAGCCGATTAAATGGGCACTGGAAAAACTGAGGGCCCAACTGTGTTTGTGAGACCTGGCCTTTTGTCTCCGAGGGGGAGAGGAGAGCTCTTCCCATCCCAGGCACCGGCTGGGGCGGCAAACTTTCTCCCCCCCTCTCCCGTTAGGACGCTGTTATTATCGTGATCGTTGTCGCTCTTAATCCCGCTATTCCCGCTTTCGCCAGGAATGGTCGTGCGCTCCTCAGGTTACCCGCGCTTCTCTATAACTTTGTAGGAAGTTATTAACTTGGCGAAGCCAAAGGCGGGAGCTGATTTCCCCCCCCCCCCTTGCTGGCAGGCGGCCGAAGCTTCAATAATATTTTGCCTTCCGAGTGAAATTGCCTATTGTCTGCGGGCAGGCGGCTGCGGGAACAGCGGGTCCGCATCCCCGCTTGGCCCTGCCCGTCCTGCCTGTGCCAGCAAACTTCCAGGCGGCCAGGGGAAGGCGAAATATTTGATGTCGCGATCATGAAAGGCGGGTGCCTTTGTAAAATCACTGCTGGCTCGTTATTTCCTCTTTCTCCTCTGGTAGTGGTGTCTATATTCTCTCTTTCAAAGGAATTGAGAAAAATCACACCAGGCCTCGATAGCATCAGGAAGGACAGGCGAGGAGCTGGAAATTGTGTGCGCGCCTCAGATCTCCATCAGCTTATTAGCTTAATAACATCCCAAAGAGCTTGATTAGTGCAATAACAGGGTAGCCGCCCTGCTGTAGGTGTGTTACCTTCATTTCGTTACGGTCTAACAAAGGGAATACTGTTTTCTAAGAACTTGTATAACTTGAAAGGTGTAGAATGAGCTCGTTTGGTGCATGTGTTGTGTAAGGCTTTTCGCCCCTAAGCATTTGTCCTCGTTAGATGTTTGGGGGGAAAATATCCAGCTGCTTAAGTACAAGGGAAAGTGGCAAAAGAAACGAGAGCTCTTCTGATGCGAAAAGACGCGGTTGTTTGTCAGCAAGGGGGTAGGGAGGCGGTGAGGAACACACTTTAGTTTCTGAGAACAATGTGAGTGCATGCGGAAAGAGCTCCTAGAGCGGACATTACGCACAGGTCTCTCTCATTAATGCGGGCGATTCTTTAACTGGTTATTTTCAGGCAGGTAACCACTAGACTTTAATCTGAGGGAAAAAAAAAATCCCAGAAAGAAAGAAGGACGGGGGACAAAAAGAGAGGGGGGGGGAAAGGGATTCGCCCGGGCAGGAGAAGCATTCTCTGGGTTTGTGTCCACCGTTTCCCTAGCCAAGTGACCCTCATACATCAAATTACATAGCAGTTTCCAAGACAGAACCTATTATCGCTAAGTTGGAAGGAAAGTTCAAGCCGTGGTCATGGAGATGAACGCTGGTTTTTCAGGTTCCTGGTGTGTTTTTTTCCCCCAATCCATCATGTTTTAACAGGTAGGATCTGGCTGATTCCACGAAAAGTTAGTGTCTTGAAAATAACTGCTGAAAAAAACAAACCAACCCCCGCCAAAGCGCCCAACTTGCCCCTGCTGGCCTCGCTGAAGGGGCTTCGCGCGGTGCCGGGTGCAGCTGGGGCTCCAGACCCGCTCGCGGGTGGGAGGCGGCGCGGGGGCTGCGTGGGGCGGCCCCAGCCGCGCTCCGGGGCCGAGCGGGAGCCGCTGCGGGCGGCGGCCGGGGCTCGCCCGGGCAGAAACCGCTGCTGCCGGGGTGCGTGACCTGGGCGGCTCGGGGCGGTGTGTGAGCACGGAGGGGAGAAGGCGCTGGCTTTGTTTATTTTCCTACCGAGCATTTCACAGACAAGCCAAAATCCGTCACTTGGGATCGGGGTGTGTAAATTTCCCCGGCTAGGAAACCTTTCCACCCAGCTCCTGCCACCTGCCACACGTAGACAGGAACAATCTCATGTATTTCTTTGAAGTTGTGTGAAGAGCCGTAACCTGGAGAGAAAGGCTAAAAATAAAATGACGCCGGTTACAGGAGAGGGTTTGATCCTAGAGCTGGAACGAAGGAACAGCCCAGCCCCTTCGCATTACTGATTCCTCGATCACCCTTATCTCAGAGACTGGTATTAAAACAGCCTCTCAGTGATAAACGACCAACCCCCTTGCCGTGTGGTGCCCTGCTCTGTTTCTTAAGAAGAAAGACAGAAAAAACCCTAGAAAGCCCCTATCCCCATGCAGCAAAGCACATATTCGTAGCTGCCAGTAAATCCAGGCAGCTTTTATATCGAAATGCTCAGCGCCTGAGGCCAAGTCATGCTGCTAAATATTGCTGACCACTTTTTCTTTTATGGCTTTCATGTCACTTAGCTATTGAAAGTAAGATGGATTTGTACCATTTCTTCACCCTGCTCTGCTCTCCCCACACCCCAGGTCTGCCCGGAGAGGCCATTGGAGGAAGAGCGCCACGTGACAGAGGGGTGCCAATGTTATTCTCCAAGGGTGTCAAGACCCTGTCAGTTTGCGAAATAAATATTGGGAAACAACGAAATGCAAAAAGCGACCTACTACGACAGCTCTGCAATCTATGGTGCCTACCCCTACCAAGGAGCAAATGGTTTCACTTATAATGCGAGTCAGCAGCAATATCCTCCACCTTCATCACTTGTGGAAACTGAGTACCACCGCCCCGCGTGCTCCCTCCAGTCCCCCGGCAGCTCTGTGTCCCACCACAAGGCCAATGACATCAGTGAGAGTTGCATGAGGACCCTCCCCAGCCAGCCTCTCCAGCCCCCTGGCCTCGCCGACCCACAGGCCCCACCGCAGCCGCCTCCGGCCCAGCAGGCACAACCTCCACCTCCGTCCTCCGCCTCACCATCTCAAAATGCCAGCAGCAACCCTGCCCCAGCCAACCCCACCAAGAGCCCGGCTCTTAACTCGCCCACCATGTCCAAACAGATATTCCCGTGGATGAAAGAGTCTCGGCAAAACACAAAGCAGAAAAACAGCAGTTCCAGTTCAGGTATGAAACACGCTCCCCCCTCTCCCTGGGTACCCCTGGGCTGGCCACGCGTCCGGTGGGGAGGAGGGCAGCCCTGCGCACCTTCACTCCGGGGAGGGGAGGGAGGGGGCTTTTTTCCTCTCCGAGTTGACCCCCTCGAGCTTTTGGAAAGGGGTTGCCACCACTCGCAAGGGGCGCTCAGTGAACAAACCACCCTCTGCAAAACTTTCCCTGCCTTGCAGGATGGGTCTGAAGAGATTTTGTTTCCTAGTCGCTAAACCACTTGTACCCTCCTGCATCTATCACATTTCCTAGGTAATCCCCCCTCCAGTAAATCATGTCAGTGAGGAGCAGCCCAGGCCTTAAGCCAGAGGCCTGTCCCGAGTACTTTGTTGGCACGGTGCTGTTAGATTAATAAGACAGTGACCTATCTCTGCTGAAGTGTAACAGGAATAAAATAGCTCATAATCACGTGCAGGCAGGATCAATGCCCTGCATGCAGTCAGAACCTCTTCCTATTTTAACAAGCTGATTGGCAAAGTTACAAGCCTGGTAAACAAAAATCATTCTGGAATGCCATAAACTTCAGCCCATAAAATATTATCTGAGGCATGGAAGTGTATATTAACGCTTTTATTACTCGAGGAAACCCAAATCGATAACACCAGTGCTAGCTCCAATGCCCAGGAGTTTGGGCTTACATTAAGCTCTTCCTCTTTTTCTCTTAAACGTGCCTTGGAAATAGAGTCCAAAACTTTAGCAAATGTTTTCTCCAGTCTGCTTTTTAAAGCCCTGGTAACATTGCTGTTTACAGCCTTCCATATAATGTATTTATTTTATTAAAAAGCAGTAACATTTAAATATGTCTGTATGCCTATATGCAAGCCTAGCCACTGTATGTTCTTCCTATGTATATTATACTTCCCAATCACTATGATATGTTTATGCTATACGCTAGACGTGATAGAAACACTATGCTGTCAATTCTATGCTTATACGTTATAATGTTATATCGTAATACTAACTTTCAGGCATCTCTAGCTGATGTGCATGTATCAGGGTTTTCAGAAAGAGAGGGCTGCAGGTCTTTATAGCAATGGAGAATGGCTAGTTACTGAAGACCCTGATCCCACTGTGTTAGCAGAGCCATAGGTTCACCTTCAGAGTTTCTAAACCCCACTGTGTTTCCCTGAACCTTTCTTACTCCTTTATGCAAAGCTCAAGATACGTTGTATGTTGTCGTTCTTAAAGGAAGCAAGTATAGTCATATAGTGACAGTAATGAGGTGAAGGAAGTCTGTTGAGGCTTGTAGCTTGGCACGACTGAGCTCATGCCATAGGGGAGTATTCGTTGCACGTGTGGGCGTCCACCTCACATCCGAGAGCGGGACTCTCCAGGTGCTGGTGGTGTTGGCTGTTGTCTCTGGTTGCCGTGTCCGGGTTCGCCATGCTGATTGTGTTCTTTGTGTGATTTACATAGGTGAGAGTTGTGCTGGTGATAAAAGCCCTCCGGGGCAAGCCTCCTCTAAGCGAGCCCGTACAGCTTATACAAGTGCCCAGCTGGTAGAACTGGAAAAGGAGTTCCACTTCAATAGGTACCTTTGCAGGCCACGAAGGGTAGAGATGGCTAATTTGCTCAATCTCACAGAAAGACAGATCAAAATCTGGTTTCAGAACCGCAGAATGAAATACAAAAAGGATCAAAAGGGCAAGGGCATGATGACCTCTTCAGGAGGACAGTCCCCAAGCAGGAGCCCTGTCCCTCCAGCTGCTGGGGGATATCTAAACTCTATGCATTCTTTAGTAAACAGTGTCCCCTACGAGCCCCAGTCGCCTCCGCCATTTAACAAGCCTCATCAAAACACCTATGGCATCCCTGCATCGTATACCGCTCCTCTTAATAATTGCCCACCTCCTCAAAAGAGATACACGGGGACGGCAGCTGTGACACCTGAATACGATACTCATCCTCTTCAAGGCAACGGTTATGGGAATCCACATATACAGGGAAGCCCCGTCTATGTAGGGGGCAACTATGTGGAGACCATGACCAATTCTGGGCCTTCCATCTTTGGTCTAACTCATCTCCCTCATCCTCCCTCTGCCAACATGGACTACAGCGGGGCTGGGCCAATGGCCAACAATCACCACCATGGACCTTGCGATCCGCACCCAACATACACAGACCTTACCGCTCACCATCCTTCTCAGGGAAGAATTCAGGAAGCGCCCAAACTCACCCATCTGTAAGAGACAGGAATCACTAAGTGGAACACCAAGCCCCCAACTTTTGGAAAGTACTCACCCCTTCCCTTCTCTCTCTCCTCCCCACCATGTGCTCTCCCCTCCCCTTCTTGTTTCTTTTGTTCGTTTTGGTTTGTTTTGTTTCCTTTGGTAAAAGCGTTTTCTAGTTTATGTGACGTAGCAATATTTGTTGCTTGAATTGCTCTATAGTTTCACTAGTGGATATTTATCTTCTTGAACTGTAGCCTTGTGTCTCACTTTGGGAGTATGCAGAGGCTTTATACTTTACCTTCTACACTTTTATCAAAACAGGGTATATGAACAAATTTTCTATAAAAGGAATTCTTAAATGTGAATTTGTTCATACATGATTGATCCCACGGGGAAGCAATTTTTTTTATTGCACTTCTTTTAAATAGCGAGAAAGACATCAAAAGCGCTTGGACAGGGACTCCCTGGACAATTATTAATACGTGTAAGTCTTTCAATGTGTGTATGCTGGTGAACATTCAGATTTATTTATTTTTTTTTTTGCAAACATTGAATAATCTAAGTGTTTAAAATTTTATTTATCCCCATTTGTTCATATTTATATATATATAAAAAATCTGTACCCTGAATATTCAGGAAGTATTTACCTGGCCATATGTTAGATGGCATATCGGCACGCGTAGGAAATATCATTTGAAAGGAAACTATAACTCCTTTTATTGAAAATGGTGATAACGATGATGATGACGATGCAATAAAATCTGGGAAAAAAGCTCACGGTTTGAATACTTCATGCTTGTAACACCCAGCTAGGCGGAAAGCGTGTGAAGCTGAAAAGGCTAGATTTGTTTTGAAAGTTATACATTCCTTGCTGCTCACGTTCTGAAAAAAAAAATAAAGTTTTTATTCTGAATAATAAAGAGTTAAGAACACGTTCTTCGCAGCGCAAGGGAAGGGAGAGCCCTTCATGACGTGGGGACTTGGGAAACTCGCCTGTAAGCTCACACGAGGATCCGCTCGCCCACCCGAAGGCCCCGCGACGCCTTTTCAGCATTTCATCGGCAGGGAGAGGGACTATTTTTTTTCCCGCGGGGTCTCTCGGCCCGTGGCGGCGGCCGCCTCCTCCTGCGCCCGCTGCGCGGTGCCCGCCCGGCGCGGAGGGCAGGCGGCCGCGGATCGCCCCCTCCCCTCCGGGGGTCCGGTGGGGGACCGGCCGCGGAGGAGCGCGGGGAGCGTCCCCTGCCTCCCGGGCAGGCCAGCCGCGTGTGCGTGTGCCTGTGCGCGGGTGTGTGTGCCAAGCACATGCGAGCAGAGCTCAGGATCGAGCCGGGCGCGGCGTGGAGGGGCTGCCTCGTCCCCGGGCTCGCCCGCTGGGAAGGAGGGGAGCCGGGCGGGGGGCGGCTGCGGAGCCCTGGCAGCGCTTGGGAGCGAGGGTGGCAGAGCAGGCCCCCGGCCAAACCCCAAACGCGGCTGGGGGGTGGATGCCGAGCGCTGCTGCCGCCGGACACAGCTCCTTCCCCCCCCCCCGCCGTTTTCTCCCTTTTCCTGAAAGGAGTGGATTTTATCTTTTTTCTTTTTCTTTTTTTTTTCTTTTTTCTTTTTAATGATTAGTTTTTATTTTATTTTGGGGTTCTTTCTTTTTTGCTGAGCCGCCTTCCCTCCCCACTGCAGCCTGAAGCTGTGGGGGAGGGGAGCCTTGTATTCCCTCTCTTCCCGCGGGGGTGTGGATGTCTGTGTTTGCGTGTGTGTGTGTGTGTGTGTGTGTGTGCTGGGGGGGCACACGGTACTGCAGAAGGGAGACTGTCCCGGGCCCAAACGGGCGCCCACGAGGGTCTCGGGTCTGAATCGGCTGGAGGTGGAAGGCAGAAACCCGCAAGCGTGTGCTTAAATCCGATTTTTCTTCCTTTCAGGCGAAATGTCCGTAATTTTTAGATTGAAACTTGAAAGATAAATCAAAATGGACCTTAATAGACTAGGTAAAATATACCCCTGCACGTTTATAAAGACATATTCCTATGCTGTGTAGATAATAACGCACGCTGTTCACCATCTGTATCTTTTAGAGCACAGAAAAAAATGTCGCCATTTTGGTCTCATGCTGAAATATTATTAATCTTTGGGCTTTATCTTGTTCCCAGAACCATCCTTGCCTGATGCTGAAACGTTGTCATGCATCCATGAATCTATATAGAGCTTTTCTGCATAAATAGACAAAGCATGCTCAGTCAAAGAAAGGGATTGCAAATATATTTATACCGTGCTGTTTATTGTATATACAGATATGTAACCGTGGAAGGAAAGGTTATGTAGTCCGATATTTTTCATTGAAACCTGATTATTACTCAACACAGACCAACGACTTATTATTATTTTGTCGGTGAAGGAAGCATTTTTGCAACATTGCAAGGCATCGCTCGTTTCAAATGAGCGCCCGTATAAAATTCCCCTCGGATCAGTTAGGTTAGATACAACAAAAGGTAACGGTACAATCGGTGATCCTTACTGTGTGGCTCCTTTAGCACCACGAATTACATTTAGGAAAATGTTCAAAGAGAAGGAATTTGGCGTTTTACCCCCCTCCCACTCCGAAGAAAGAAAAATACAGGCGATTTTGCCCCCTTCTTTCCAGAAACCACAGGACTGCGCTTCTTTGGAGCCTGTAGGTTGCAAATAAGAATTTGTCTTTTTGCATTTAAGATTCGCCCGATTAAAAGATCCCTCTGGAGGCAGAAGTAATTGATTTGCCCAAGAATTTCGCGTCCCCTCTCCAAAGGTTTTGTTCCAGGTGGTTTTTGTATTAGACCGACCACAAGAAACAAATGTGCAGAATAGAGACACCCACACAGGTTTTACTCACAAAGCCTGGTTAAAGTCCAAACCTCTCTCTTTATTATTTGTCATCCTGCTGTTAATCCCAATATTTTCCAGAGGGGAAAAAAAATGAAAAAAAAAAAAAAGGAAAAAGAAAAGCCCGACCCCAAGGTAGGCACTGAGAAGCAAAATAAAAACGGACTTTTTCCACAAGCAGCCTAGTCCTCTGCCAGCATATTTTAAAAGCAGCTTTTTTCCTTGTTTACTTGCGTTTCTTGCTCTGCCTCTTTTCTCGGCCACATTTGATCTTGGAAAGAGCAAGAAGCTTTAAATGTGTTCTTAAGGGCCAGTAGCTGTCAAACCTTTTGGCGGCCAAGATTGATCGCGCGCAGACACCACCAGAGCTTTGTTTGGACTAAAAGCAAGAAAATTAAACCCCTTGCATTTTCCAACAGCATCGATATTTGTAAGGCATCCCTTTTGAGGGATTAAATGACAAGTCTCGTTCTATATTTTATTTAAACAAGCAACCACCAAAAAGCCCATTTAAAGCCTCCCGGCCCCTCCCCTCCCCCTCTCTCCAATGCCTTCGCAGATATGCTACATCTTGTGGGTGCATTAACTTAAAACCGATTTTTTAAATGCACTTCGTGCAGTCTGGACGCAGACTGATCCGCTGAGTGCTTGGGGTCTTGTTTTCTTTATTTTTTCCCCCCTCCTTCTTTTTCTTCTTCTTCTTTTTTTTTATTTTTTTTTTTTTTTTTAATTGCGAAGACGCTTGCCGACCCCTTTTTGGCAACTCCGAAAATAAAGCGAGACGGCACCGCATCGCTCTGGCGATGGTCCCCGGCTCCTCGAGGACGCGGAGAGAGGCTCGGAAGCGCCTTCCCCCCCGGCCCCCCGGCGCACCCCACCCTGCCGGGCACCCCGGACTCCGCGGGAAGGCAAGCCCCGTCCGGGCTGCCCAGGGAGGCTGTGACCATAGGATTCGTCAGGCTGGTGATTGTGGCCATCGTTGTCGTCGCTCTCCCTCTCGCCTCAGCCTGGTTGGAAAATTGTGCCCAAAGCATCCAAATTCGGGACTTGCCTCGACCTAGCAGGGGCGACTGGAGACGGCGGCGGCGAGAGCCAAGCGTCGGAGGCGAGTGCCGTCTCTCAAGTCGTAACCCCGCAGCATTTTCGCTCTGGCCCCGTGAAAACAAACCCGCTACCAACCCATATATTTCCTGGTAATCGAAAATACTCACCAGACCCAGCCTACTACGGTTATTAAGCAAATTATGCCAGCAGACGGGAGTATCGTTTGCAAGCTAAGGCACAGGATTTGGGTTTTTTTTAAAGAGGCAACAGCCAGACGCGCTTGCAGCCTCGCGATTTGGCTCGCCCAGAGAGGTGCTCCTAGGGTTATGTTTTACGGTCCAATCCCGGGAAGCCAACTGAAGAGGGAAGTCATGAAGCACAAGGGCTGCTGCCTATGTGACTCTTCCCTTAGAAGCAAAGGTTGCTGAGGAAGATCCTGTTAAACAATGGCTGGGCACCGGCGGCCAATTGTTCTCCGGCACCGGCGGCCAATTGTTCTCCGTACTGTACACCCCATAGCCAGCAAAAAAAAGGGGGGGAGAAAAAAAAGGAAGAAAAAAAAAGCAAAAGAAGGGGAGAAAAAGGAAAAAACAAAAAAAGGAAAAATGAAAGAAAAAAGAAACAAACAAGAAAAAAAAAAGGCAAGAAAAAGGAGCCCTTCCAGGCTGAGTCGGGAAGGAGAAACTAGTTTTGGAGGAAGTGCTATTCCTAGGAAAAAATCAAGACCCTCTGCTTCAGACTCCTGCCTGGGTGCAACTTCTTATGCGGGGGCCTGGCGGTGTCAAAACTTTGAAGATTAATGGATTACTTTGTTAATGACTCAAGGCGTCAGATTGAGGTGCTTAAATGATTTGTGAGGTGCAAAGCGTTTTCCTGACAGTCCCAAACAATGAGAGAAGAGTGTGCGGGTGGAGGCGAGGGAGGCAGCAGGCTGCAGGACAAGCAGCCACACACACACTCTCGCAGACACACGCTCGCACACACACACTCGCAGCCTCTCACACAAACATATCCACGCACACGCACCCTCCCCCCCACCCCCGATCATTTCAGATTAGGACGCCAAGGGGATAGATACTCGAGATATCATTTCCCTCTTTAAAAAAAGTGTAAATAAAGCCTTTCTGGCCCCCAATGAGGCGTTCCTTCCCGACTTTTTTGGATCAATCAAACAGACAGTGGCTTCTTTTGATTAAAGCCCAAATTGTCATTGGGCAGAGGCAATCATGTGACAGCCAATTCGGTCCAATTTCAACCTTGTCTCCATGAATTCAATAGTTTAATAGTAGCACGGTCCCCATACGGCTGTAATCAGTGAATTAGAAAAAAAACACCCCACCAGCGATCTTCTATGCTATATTTTTTTCTCCTCTCTCTCCTTTTTCCTGGGCCTTCCCCCCCCGAGCCCCCTGAATCCGAGGGAACTTTTTCTCCGCGGGGGCTGCCAGTTGAAGGCCATGAATTTCGCATTTGAGCGAGAGATCGGTTTTATCAATAGCCAGCCATCGCTTGCTGAGTGCCTGACATCTTTTCCCCCTGTCGGTGATACATTTCAAAGTTCATCAATCAAGAACTCGACGCTTTCACACTCGACACTGATTCCTCCTCCTTTCGAGCAGACCATCCCCAGCCTGAACCCCGGCAGCCACCCTCGCCACAGCGGCGGCGGTCGCCCCAAGGCGAGCCCCCGCGCCCGCAGCGGCAGCCCGGGCCCCGCCGGCGCCCCGCCGCCCCCGGAGTACCCCTGGATGAAGGAGAAAAAGGCCTCCAAGCGATCCGCGCTGCCGCCCGCTTCGGCCTCCGCCTCCGCCGCCGGACCTGCCTGCCTCAGCCACAAAGGTCAGTCCACAGACTCGCCGCCGGCCCCGCCGGGCCGCTCCCGGCTCCCCGCGTCCCCCCGGCGTGGCGGGGGACGAGGCGGAGGGGCGGGCGGGCGGGGAGGACGGAGCTGGCGGGGCTCTCTGGAAGCCCAAACTTTCCCCGAACTTGCCTAATGCGGGATGATTTATTTGAGTTGGAGCTGACCTCTCTTGTCTCGCCGTCCTGGAGTTGGGATATTTGACAGTAATGAAGAGTGATAGATTGCTCCCGCTCAGCTAAGCAGCTGATGCATTAATTATAAATTGCGGTATGGCTAATATAAAGTTTGCTCTGGTGTGGGGAGGTTGGGGAGCTGGAGGCAGGAATTTTGCGGAGGTGGCCGAGGGGCAGGCGGCACCGGGCGCTCAGCCGTGCAACACAATGGGTTTACTGCATCCAAAGGCGGCCATTTTGTTGCAGTTGCTATTTTATGCTATATGGACATATAGATGTAGACACATACGTGCGGAGAGAGCACTCCCCCCCCCCGGGATGCGATGTGCTCGGGTGCTGAAATTCAGTCCGTGCATTTATCTGTTTTGTGTGTGTGCGTGCGTGTGTTTTTGCTTTCGCTCTTCTGGCGGTGGTGCTTTGGGGTGTGTGTGCGTGTGCGTGTGGTGGTGGTGGTTTTCTTTTTCTTTTTTTCTTTTTTTAACAGACCCCCTTGAAATCCCCGATAGCAGTAGCGGTGGATCTAGGCGGCTGAGGACGGCTTACACCAACACCCAGCTTTTGGAGCTAGAGAAAGAATTTCATTTCAACAAGTATCTCTGTAGACCAAGGAGGGTTGAGATTGCAGCCTTGCTGGATCTGACTGAGAGACAAGTCAAAGTCTGGTTCCAGAACAGGAGGATGAAGCACAAGAGACAGACCCAGTGCAAGGAGAACCAAAACAGCGAGGGGAAATTTAAGAGCCTAGAGGACCCCGAGAAAGCGGCAGAGGAGGAGGAGGAGGAGAAATCCCTCTTTGAGCAAGCCCTCAGCAACGTCTCCGGCGCTCTCTTGGAGCGGGAAGGCTACGCTTTCCAGCAGAATGCCCTCTCCCAGCAGCAGGCGCAGAATGCGCACAATGGCGAGTCCCAAACTTTCCCCGTTTCGCCTTTAACGAGCAATGAGAAAAATCTGAAACATTTTCAACATCAGTCACCCACTGTTCAAAACTGCCTCTCAACAATGGCCCAGAACTGTGCAGCTGGCCTGAACAATGACAGTCCTGAGGCCCTAGATGTCCCTTCTTTACAGGACTTCAACGTTTTCTCCACAGATTCCTGCCTACAGCTTTCAGATGCAGTTTCCCCCAGTTTGCCAGGATCTCTGGACAGTCCCGTAGATATTTCTGCTGACAGTTTTGACTTTTTTACAGACACACTCACTACAATTGACTTGCAGCATCTGAATTACTGAGAAATTAAAGACGTCCTCTCCAAGGGTCCTGCTTTCTCCTCCTTATTCTTCTTCTTTATTTCTCCCGTGAATTAATTTTATTTTTTCCCCTCCCTTTTCCTGGTCAGTATTTTCTGTTTGTTACGTCCCTCTGCTGTGCCATTTTGCCGTTTCTTACGAAGTTTTAGTTGTGTTCAATTTTAACCTAGCCACACTCTAGGTCCTTCTATGAAAGCAATATGTAAGAAAGTGATCATATAGGAATTGTATCTTCACTTTCTTTTTATTTTTGTATTGCATTAGGATGCGTTGTCACAAGTATTTTTGGTAGAATAAATTCTTGTTTGCTACAAGGAGCTTTCTCTTTTTTCTTTCTCTTTCTCCCTCTCTCTTTCTCCCTCCTTTCAAGACTGATAACATGATGGGTATTCCTCCCCCTCCCTTCTACTCTTAATTTACTAATCATCAAAATCCAACATTCTGACTACGAGCTCTCCCCTTCTGGCAATTTAGGACATCTATTAGAGAGGAAAAACACGTTCAAATTCTTTATTGCTGGGGTTCTCACAAGGAAAAAAAACAAAACAAACAAACTAAACCCATTCACAGCTTTGATGGAGATCTCTTCCTTTTAATGTATAAATGTAGCATCTTATCTCCGTGAGGATACAAAGCTTGGAAATGCTGAGCTGTAACAAAAGCATGAACGAGCACTTTCTCTGTCACAGGCAAAACATAAGAGAGCCTCAGTAGGATAAGCGTCTCCTGCAGAAACTAGCCTGTTACATAGACGAAAGGCTTTTTTTTTGGGAAAGAATCCTGTTTTTTCTAGAAAGTAGTGCTTAGCAGCCAGCAAGCTGTTTCAGGAAGCGTATCTTAAAAAAATCAGAGCTCACAAAGAATGTGCTTGGTTACTTCTCACGTGCTGAGCGGTCCAAGAAATCAGCCCTAGAAGGAGAGGAAATGGAGAAGTTAGTGCCTGTAAAATCAAAAGAGTGCCAGAAACGCAGGGCGAAAAAAAAACATTTAGGGAGGAATCAGCCCCTCCACTCGGTCCTTTTGAGGGGTAGTGCGGGCACAGCTGAAGGTATTTTTCTGTTTAAACCTTCCTACGGGGCGAAGGACTGCTAACGAAAAGGGGAAACTCTGACTTTAAAGTTACAATTTCCTCGGGGCTCCCCACTCTCTGCTAGCGGCAGCAAAGATGGGCTTTCAGAAACCTCCACCAAATTGCCTGCCACCCGGCTAGCGGGGTTGCTGGACCCCAAAGCGGAGGGTGAGCCCCGTCCTTCGGGCTAAAACCGAGCAACAGATGCCAGCGGGGCTCTGCCGCTCCGGGGCCAGGGGATCCTGGGCGGGTGCGATCGCGGCTCCTTGTGTGCGTGTGAGTGCGTGTGAGCGTGTGGTTACATTACACAGGCGAGTGGGGCTTGAGCGGGGGTTTGTGGCCGGGGCTCTGCTGCCCGGCCATGCGAGGAGTGTTGTCTCCCAGCGCTGCAACACGTTGTGGAGCTGAGATGCGTGGGTTATAGCTGGAAGGGCTGAACGCAATTCTTCCGAAAGTCATAAATCAAACTCTTTCTATGAATGAGAATGTCATCAAAGAGATCAATTGCAGGAACACATGCACAAATAAAAATCCTCTTACGTATTTGCCGGGGCTGGGGATCCCCGTCTAAAACCATTAAGTGAGAAGGCGTTTAGTCATAATTCATTTTTATTGCTCTTTTAAAACAACAGCTTGGCTGAGCTGCGGACGCGGCGAAACCTCGGCCCTGCTTCTTGTCCTTCTCTCTGCTCCAGCCCTGTCCCTGCGGAAAGCAAGCAGCCTCACCGGCATTTTAACTCCTCTGCCACTGGGTTAAATTGGACCGCAACGTGCACCACGTACGGGCTGGGGTTTCTTTTGTGCCCAGATTTCTGGATGCTGACAACGCTTATTTAAAAAAAAAAAAAAAAAAAAAAAAAGGAAATTACGCTACAAGATTTAAACTTCTCGCAAACTTCGTTTAAATAAAAGGGGGATTCAGCGAGCAGGAGTCGCCTCCGAGTCTCCTGGCGAGTCCTGGGGCCACAGCGGGGGCACACTCCCACGGAAAAGCCTAAAGCGCCGGGATCGCCCCCTCGGCCCCAGTCCCGGGGCAGGAAACGCGGAGCGGAGCCGCGGAGGGGCCGGGCCGGCCTGCGGGCAGAGGGAAGGGGCGGCAGCTCCCCTCGCCGGGCCGCGGAGAAGGGGGGGAGGTCCCCTTTGCTCCGGCCCTTCTCATGATATTGCCCCCACGCACAGTACAGGCAGCAAACCCCCAAAGCCCCGCCAGAGAGACAATGCAACAAAAGAGACAATGGCACGAAAAAGGGAGAGAAAAAAGGATTTCAGGATGCTGGAGACTGTAAGAGAGGTGCTGTGATTCGGCGGAATTTACGGGTAAAACGGATCTATTTACAGTAAAATACACTTTTTTTCTTGGCTGGCTGAAAAAGCACTGAAAAGATGCCAGCCCTTTTATTAGTAAACAGTCCCAGTGGTCTGCCTTTTTCCTCTGCCTTATGCAGTATTTATCGCAACTGGTTTACAAGAATGAAATAAATGTGTTTACAGCTGTAACCATAGCCAAAATTGGTGCAGTATAATGCCATAAATGCCTCTGGAGTGTTGTTGCTCTTGTCCTCCACCCCGCCCCCCTGGAGTTTAAGAAACCGAACCTTTCCAGAGGGCCCTTAAGCATGCATGCCTGTGTAGTAAATCAGAACAAATAGAAATACTGAGGGCATACAGATAGACGTGTGGTGGAGAGGGCAGCCCTTCGGGTTTGCCTGGCAGTAGAGAGGCCATGGAGGTGGCATGGGATAAGGGCTGACCTAATAGCAGTAGGAGAGCTTTGCACCTAGGAGAGGATGTTGTCGTTCATGTGGGAGGGAGGAGCTTGAGGGTTTGTGTGTGTGTGAGTGTGTGTGTGTGTGTGTGTATGTTCGTGAGCAGGGAGGTTTGGTGGGGTAGAAGAGCCTTTTGGATTTCAAAACAAGCAAGAACCAAGAGTGAGAATAGAGGGATGTAGAAGCCGGCTGGATATGCACCTGCAGAAATAGAGGGGGCAGCCCTTCCTGGGGCTGGTGGCAGGGGACGTGGCTTTCCATCCATCTATCCCCCAGGTTAACGTTTCGCAGGACCCTCTTTGAAGCGTGTTGGTGCCGTCCTCCCCCCTTCAGACGGCTGGGTGCCCCGGGACGGACGGATGCCCGGCCTTTACCTCCCCTTTCCTTTTCCACATACGTAAACCGAATATGAGGTCGCAACTCACATCCCACCGCCCTCCCTCCTTTTCTATCCACGGGCCCTTTTTTTTTCCGTGGGGGTGGGGAGGGGTAGGTTTGAGTCGATGCTCAGCGCGGTTCCCAAGGGTCCTGGGGCCGCCTCTGCCACTGGCCATCTGCCACCCCCCGCCACTGCCGGCCCGGGTGGTGGAGCGCAGGGACAAAGGGGCCGGGCGCGGCGGGCCCTGCGTCTCCCGCCGCTCCTCTGCCCCTGCCCCGGGCCGCCGGGCTGCGACCCGCGGCACCCCGGGCAGCCTTCCCCCCACCCGGTCCCAAGGCGGGCGGGCGGGCGGTAGCGGCGCCGCGGGGACCCGGCAGATGGGCTGCGGAGCCCGCGGGCCCCCGCCCAGTCATCCGTCCCCCTGCCCCCGGCTCCTCCTCCCCTACCCCAGCCCCGGGCTGGCGCGGGTGAGCCCGGCGGAGGTGCGGGGGGAGCAGGGATGCGGGCCGGGGGGAGGTCGGTGGGCCCGGGAGAGCACAATGGCCGTCAGTCCCCAAAGCGGCTCATTTCCATGCTAATGTCCGCGGCCGCCTGGTGATGCGGCTGGACAAGCCCCTTTAACTCTTGGCGTCGCGTCGCGCTGGGACTGCGGCGGGGCAGGAGCAGCGAGATCCCTCGGCCCCGTTCCCGTCCCCGTCCCCACCCCATCCCCATCCATATCCTCGGCCCCATCCCTATTGTCCGCCTTATCCTCATCCCCGTCCCTGTCTCCATCCCCGTCCCCACAGCAGTCCCCAACCACATCCACGGTCCCATCCTCATCCCCGTCCCCAGGGCCGATGCTTTCAGC
The DNA here is from genome assembly GCF_034638445.1 of Ciconia boyciana. Taxonomy (NCBI): domain Eukaryota; kingdom Metazoa; phylum Chordata; class Aves; order Ciconiiformes; family Ciconiidae; genus Ciconia; species Ciconia boyciana. Next base: position 131,339,596 of record NC_132935.1, read on the forward strand.
GCTGCCCCCGCCGCCCTCCTCCCCACCCACCTCCCGCCCCGTACCGCGGATCCAGCCGCGCCCCCGCGGCCCCGGCCGGGGGATGGGGGGGGGTGGCGGAGGTGCCCAGCGCCGGCCTGACAGCGCCGACAGCAGGGGAGGCGCCGGGGCACCCTCGCTGCAGCAGCACTCACCCTGGGGGGGACGGCCGGTGGGCTCCGCGGGCCGGGCGCAGCCGCCGGGTCTCTCCTGCCTTCCCGTCTCAGCCGGCGGGCGGGACCCCGGCGGCGGCGGCGGCGGCGGCGGGGGGGGGTGACAGCCCCGCCCCCCCCGCCCCCCGGGGGGCCGCCGCCGCCCTGCCCCGCGGTGCCGCGCCGCGCCGTGCCGCGCCGTCGGAGCGCTCGGCGTTTAAATGCCCCCGACGCGGCGATCTATCAGCGGCAGGAGCCGGGAAAGTCCCGCAGGCGCCGCAGCCATTGGCTGCCGCCCCCCACGTGCCTGCCCGCTGCCTGTACCTTCGTGTCATTTTCCTGCCGGCCCCATGGAGGAAGTGGGAAAGTTGGCGCGGCCCCGCAGGACGCTGAAGACCCGGTGGCGGCGTGACAGAGGGACGCGGCGAGGATGAGCTCCTTCCTCGAGTACCCCGTCCTCGGCGGCGAGGCGGGGGGCTGCGCCGCCCGCGCCTACCACCCCGACCACGGGATTACAACTTTCCAGCCCTGCGCCGTCAGCGCCGGCAGCTGCAGCGGGGAGGACCGCTTCCTCGCGGGCCGCGGGGTGCCCATCAGCCCCCACCGCCACCACCACCACCACCCCCCGGCCCAGCCCGCCGCCTACCAGCACCACGGCGGCCTGGGGGTGTCCTACGCGCACCCCGGCTGCGGCCCGACCTACGGCGCGCAGGGCTTCGGACCGGCGTACGGCCCCTACCCCCTCGGGCAGGACGCGGAGCTGGGCGGCGGCTTCCCCCCCTGCGCCCCCGCCGTGTACTCGGGGAGCATCTCCTCCTCCGCCGCCGCGCAGCACCCGCACCAGGGCTACGCGGGGGGTCCCGCTCAGTACGTGCCTCCCCCCTACGGGCAGGAGCAGCAGAGCCTGCCCCTGGGCACCTACAACCATGCCCTCTCTCCCCTCCACGCCGGCCACCGGGAAAACGCCCGCTCCCCCTCCGCCGAGACCTCGCCGCCGGCGCAAACCTTCGACTGGATGAAGGTGAAAAGAAACCCACCCAAGACAGGTCAGTGGCCGGCGGGAGGGCCGGGGCGGGGGCCGCTCCTCTCCCTCTCTGCCGTGGGTGCGGGGAAAGCGGCACGGTGCCCCGCGGGGCGCTGGGCAGGTAGGGCGGCCCGCACCTCCGGGAGCGGCCGCAGCCGTCTGCCCGCGGCGCTGGAAGCCAGCGCCGCTTATTCCTGACTCCCCCTCTCCGCCTCTCCCGCGGTCATATTTCTTGTAATTCATAAACCACTTATCAAGTTTCCTCTGACACTAGAGGCTGACTCCGGTTTAGCACCTCGCACTCCATCACTCACCCTGCCGGGGCTTCCCTCTTATCCTGGGAAGTTCTTGCTCCCTATCGCTTAGCCGGTGTGGACATATTGATTACGTCGCCTATAAATCATTTGCGCTTACTTACCGCTGCATGTCCCCTCGCAGGCAAGGCTGGCGAGTACGGCTTCGTGGGGCAGCCCAACACCGTCAGAACTAACTTCACCACCAAGCAGCTCACCGAGCTGGAGAAGGAGTTTCATTTCAACAAGTACCTGACCAGGGCCCGGCGGGTGGAAATCGCCGCCTCCCTCCAGCTCAACGAGACGCAGGTGAAGATATGGTTCCAGAACCGGCGGATGAAGCAAAAGAAACGGGAGAAAGAGGGGCTGCTGCCCATCTCCCCCACCACCCCCACGGCCTGCGAGGAGAAGGCGGAGGACTCCTCGGAGAAGTCCTGCTCGTCTCCCTGCAGCGCCTCGCCCGCCTCCTCCGCCTCGGACACGCTCGCTGCCTCCAACTGAGACCCGGCGCGCCCCGACGGCCGCCCATCGCGACGACCCGCCGGCGCAGCTCGCCTCCGTGCACCGCGGTCGCCTCGGTCCCTCGCTCGGTCGCTCGGTCTCACCGAGAGGTCCCGGCGCGCCGGCGCCCCCTCCCCGCCCCCGCCCGGCCCCGGGGCTGCCGGCTCCGCCGCCCGCTCGCCTCCCAGCCGCCGGGTCCCGGCGCCTTGGTGCCAAGAGGTTTCCTTTCGCACCCCCCCCCCCCCCCACCTTCTGCTGGAGGAGCTGTGTTGGCACACGCGTTAAGGTCTCCCTCCTCCGCTGCAAGGACGCTCCTCTGAGTTTCCCTGAGTGAAAGACAGGTTATCTAGGGTACGTAACCTCACGAAGAGATGCACTATTGCAAGTGTTTACACGACTTCTAGGACTTTCATCCCCTTAATTTAATGTATTCTTTGTTCGTGTCTATGAGTTTGTTGCTTGTAAATACTTTGTCCGAGAGATTTATCTTTTTACAGATTTTTCTAGAAATGACGTTTCGATTATCAGGTTACGCAGGGTGAGCGCATTCGCCAAACTGGATCCACTTTTATATTGGTAAAGCTGACGACCGTATCAAGTAAAAGTCTTAAGCTCAAGCAGATACCTCAAAAAAGTAGCGCTATTTCTTTAAATGTGACAAACTAAGGCTTCAATTGCACTAGGTTTTGTAAACCTTACCCGGTGTGCTTGCCCCCCTCCCTTCCCCCTCCCCCAAGCTGTGCTGGATTATACTCAACTGAAGGGTATAATCGTCCAAAAGACCTCACCTCTTCCTATTTTCATATTAACCTTCCTTTAGACTCGATGTCTTTTCAACCTACTCGTGAATGTGACGAATGGCCAAATGAATGTATAATTTCTGTGGTTGGTGTCTGGACCATTGCATGACGCACCATGCTTTGCTGTACTGCGGGTACACTGAGTTCTATCAGTTGTCGTGTGTGAGCGGAATGTCCTCCTGATTTTCTGTACAATCATGAAAGGCTCTGGGATTCCGCTGGTGATGGAAGCCAGGGCAGATTTACGGGTCCTTATAATGTCTGTAATAAATATATTCCACTTTCAGGTAGCCCTTGTCTGCCTACCTCTGCGTGATGTCAGCGCTGAGTCACAGGCTAGGCTCAGCAGTTTGGTTTCCCATATTTTCTACTGCTGGGGCCTTTCCAAGGGGTAAAGGGAGGAAGAGTCTCCCAATGTTACTCCTCATGCGTTGTTTTGCCGGGGTCAGAGCTCTGGCTACCCAACCTGACTCATAACACAAAACTTCTTCCTTTCCTATGCTCAAACAATATTACTTTTAGAAAATATAAGGCCCTCCTCTCCCTTCGCCATAACTGGGAGGAATTTATGATCCCGATCTATTTCTGAAGCACAAACATGAGAACTTCCTGGGTCAAGTGCTAACCTTTTCACCTCGGGATGGATGCTGACACTTATATAAACAGAGCACGCTTCAAAAGCAGAAACTGTCTTCAGCCAGTCTTTCCTCACATCCTAGGCCCCTCGCCAAGGGCTGCACATTTAATTAGCCCGGGCAATGAGCTGGTCCAGCTCCCCCCTCCGGCCCCCCCCACGCTGCCATCCCCAGCAGCTGATGGGTGCCAAGGTGGGAGATGGCTCCGAGGTGGTTGGCAGTGTGCTTCTGGCATTAACCCCAGCCCATTCCCCACCACAACCACCACCTTTTATTTCGGGAAAAAGAGCAAGTTCTCACAGGTAAATATCATGAGATGCTCAAGAGGTGTCAAATGAATAGCGGGTCGGGGAGAGGGGGAGCACGGGTGGGGAGAAAACGGGTGGCAGGACGGAGCAGAGACATGCTCAGCTGGCCGGGGGGCGTCTCAAGTCACTGCTGCCTCTTGAATTTCAGCCCAAACACGCGTAACATCTCCTTCACCCGGCCCAGCTGCGAGGGAGTGCTCCCGGGCTTCTCCCGGGGCCGGGCTGCCCACGCAGGCTCGGCTTTGCGGGACGCGCAGAGAGTCAACGAGATTTTCTTCACTTCGGTGTCAAAAGAGACAAGCCCTGATTTGCAAGGCGCGGCGGCCATATCAAGAGCCGAGCTATCTGCAAGGGAGCAGGGCTGTCTCCGAAGGCCCCCGCCGATGCCTCTATTTCTTTCATTTTCCCCGCCTGCCATATACTTTACCTTTTGTTTATTAGTTTAAAGCCACAAAGCAAAACAGATGGCCTTCTTCCAGAGACTTGGATGTGTTAAAGTGGCATTTGCATGCCAATGAGGTAATTTCAATATCGAAATCTGGATCTAAACATTGCTGGAATCCGGATCTGCAACCCGGCTCCCCCGGTGTTGACTTAATGTGTTAGAAAGAGCGGCCATAAATTATAGCCTAAATGCGAGAGACAAGACACTTGTCAGTGCGTCAATCTGCGGTGAGCGATTCATCGGCAAAGAATCCCGTCTCCTTCCGAGCCCAAACCCCGGGTTATCTTTTTTGTCGCAGCCCTGATCGATTTCAAGCAAAGACACCCCAAACCTCCCCATCCTGGCTCATTTTATTAGCGTTATTATTATTTCGATACGATCAACCTTTCGGGTCAGGGGGTGTGGGGAAGAGGAATGAAAATCTCTAGCTTCGAGTTTCTACCACAAAAATATCGTTAAAAAAGTCACAGCGTGCTTTGGCCGGATGGAGACACAAATTTGCCCTTCAGGTTGTTTTTACACCTTTTAAAATTTATTTTAATTTTTCTCTCTAGAGTCTCAGGGGAAAAAATGAAGACAAAAACCCCCACCAAAAAACCCCAACCCAAACCGCGTTCCAAATGTCAAAACGGAGTTTAGCATCTTCCTATCATACTTAAGGCCATTTCTGCTGTTCACCTTTAAAGTTTACTTTTGGAGGCTATTGAGATGCTTTGGTGTTTTCCTCTGGGGCAATCAGATTGAAACCGATCAATATTTACTCAGTCTGAAAGGGCTGTTGAAAAGGCAGCTAACAACAAACTGCTTAGCTGCTCTCCCCTCTTTAATCTCAGGTTCACCGAAAGTTCAAGCAGAAATGAATTCGGTGATGGGTCACTTTAGAATAAGTCCCAGTGGTTAATCTCACAGCCTTGGTAAAGGCAACAATTACAGAGTCATCCCTCTCCCTCTCTCCCTCTCGCTGTCTCCCGGGCAGCGGCGACTTTCCTCTCGGTTTTGCCCAGATTTACTAAATCTTAACCGCTTTCCGCTCTTTTGCGGAGAGAGCAAAACCCCAGCACGTCCCCCCGCCCGCGCTGCAGCCCACGCCGGCGTAAAGGCGGGTAACCCCGGCGAGAGGTACCGGGGTGCGGGAAACAAACCCTCCCGCAAGGGATCCTGCATCTTCCGGGGGGGTCCGGGGGCAAAGGGGGGGATGCTTGGGGCTCGCTTTTTCCCCGGCAGCGGCGGGGGGCGGCGGGGGGGCGGTTGGAGATGCGCCCGGCAGCTGGAGGCGCTAGCGGGGCCGCGGGGCTGTACTCCCCTCTCCATCCTTTACGGGAAAAGGGTAGGGAGAAATGTGGGCAAAACGCCATGGACGTCGCCGCTAATTGCAGGGACTCTTCAAAGGCCAAAGTTCACGTAATCACTGCATAAATGCATGCTTAATAGGGATTTATTAGTACCTCTCTAATGGCAGCTCACGTTTGGGCTATAGACTCCAGCGGGTTTGTTTTCACCGGGAAATTGTTTCTGGGGAGCTACCCCCCCTCCCACCCAGGCATTGCCGGGGGACCCCGGGCACGAGCGGTGAGCTCCCGGCCGGGCCCCGGGGAGGCTCCGACCTGGGCCGGGCCCCGGGGCCGCCCGCGGGAGAGCCTGGGCGGCAGCGCCGCGCCGGGGAGGGCGCCCGGGGGGGCCGGCCCCGCCCGCGGCACGGCGGGGAGGGGGGTCTGCAGTTTTTTGGGGAAAAGCATCGTTTCGGCATGTTTTTCCGGGTAAGCTTAGGAGCAAGATCTCTTGTTTGTTTTCCCCTAGCGATTAGCTCTGTGAGATGGCAGTAAATCGGTAACCACAAAAAAGGAATACAGAAAGAATTAAATGAATAATACATGAATAAATAGCAATATAATATTTTTAAAAAGTTCTTTTCTTTTCTTTTCTTTTCTTTTCTTTTCTTTTCTTTTCTTTTCTTTTCTTTTCTTTTCTTTTCTTTTCTTTTCTTTTCTTTTCTTTTCTTTTCTTTTCTTTTTTCTTTTCTTTTCTTTTCTTTTTTCTTTTATTTTTCTTTCCTTCTTTCTGACTTTTTCTGTGTCTTTCTTTCTCTCTCTCACTTTTTCTCTCTTTCTCACTCCTTTTTCTCTTTCTCCCTTTCCAAGGCAAACATTCCTTTTCTCCCCCAGGCACACTACTTGGCCGACTTTCACTGTTAACATTATTCTTTTATGGTTTATGTGTCATAAAATATTGCAGGTCACAGTTACTCCTGTTTCAGGCTCAGAAAGACCGTTGAAATCAATGGGAGCTCTAGAGAAAAGAAGTCTTCCCTTGTGCCTAAAAATCTGGGGGCAAACTTTGTTGATTTTGATCATGCGAGGAGCCCTATTTGCCATATAACTTCAAAAGGAGTACACATTTCAGTAATACGAGCAGAAATTGGCCCGGAAAAATGCTTCCGCGCTATTTTTTATAGGGCAGTGACATATTTTAAGCATTTGTTCCACATGGGGACTGTTTCAGCCATTCCTTTAACAACTATTTTGGCTTTCCGATCTGCTTTCCTTGAAAGTGTGTATCTCGTAAAGTTAAATCAGGACTATTGATTCTTATGAAAATGCGGACGAATAATGATCAACCTCTATTACGATGAAACCATTAGCTAGCTCATTACTTTTTCGGGTGCTCAGTTTATAAATACAAACTCAACGTCTTGCAAAAATTCTCCCCGTTCAAGAAAGTAAAAGCAGCAAAAAGAAAAAAAATCAAATAAAACCAAATACAAGCCCAAACGAGGGACGGCGAGAGGACACGAAGCCAATCTCAGCCACAAACTCTTTTGCCTATGTTCACAGCGGTCTAAGATGTGGTGTAACCAGCGGGAAGCGGAGGGATTAGGAAAATACAGGGACGCGTGGAGCGTTTCGCTCGCAACAGTTGTAGGAAGTGTCCGAGCGGTCGGGAGCCGGGGGACCCGCCCGCCCTGCCCCGCTGCCTGCCCGCTGCCTGCCCCGCTGCCTGCCCAGCTTCCCGGCACTGCGCAGTGGTTGCTCTTTACATCCGATGCGCTTGGCTTTGCACATAAGTATTTACATATTTTCTAATTCTAACCTAGGCGGGGTTGTATCTCGGCGGGCCAGTCGCCGCCAGAAAAAAAAAAAAAAAAGAGCAATATGCTATCGATTATTAAAAATAAAAAAGAAATAAATCCAAGGAAATATCCACTTTGATTGAACGCTTCGCTAACGCGTTTTGTAGGGATCGATTGCATTCGCAGCTGTCTTCGGGTTTGATCTTCGGGAAATGACTAATACGGGGAAAATTCGTTGTGTGCATTGTAATAACAACGAAGCGGGGCTGCGGCCGCTGGGCCGCTCCGCTCCGCGCCGCTCCGCGCCTGGCCCGGGGGGGGCGGCGGGGCGCCGTGCCCGGCGGCCGCGCTCCTCCGCACCCAGCGCAGCGGGTCACTCCTTAGGGCCCCCGGCTGCCGGGAGGGCAAGCACCGAGCTCGGCCGCGGGGTGCCCCCGGCGGCCCCCCGCCCTGCCGGCTGGCTGCGAGCTGCTGGGCGGGAGGCTGCGGGCCGGCTGGCCGCGCCTGAGGTGGCATCGCAGCGCTGCGCCAGGGGTACGGCTTCTGATCGCCTTTGTCTATTAATACAGCCATCACCAAATCCCGGATAACCTCCCGTTCCCTCTGTCAACACCCCTCCGCTCCAGCCCGTGCTGGGGGAAGAGGGATGGGACCTGCCATCGGGGTCCTGTAGCAAGGGGGTGCCCCTTTTAGGGGTAACTCGGTGAGAGATGTTGACGTTTCTAGGGAGCTCGGTAAACAGAAAGTTGGACTGGACTTTTTCATAGCCCATGTGTTTTTCATCATTCCCCATCAGGCTCAGACCAAAGGCAGAAGCTTCCCTCTTCACACTCCTCATCCCCTCTCATCTTCAGCAGTCACTCAGCCCCGGTGACATGGAATAAAGAGCAGAGAAAACACAGGAGACCAGGTTCGTTAAGTAATGAAAAGGGATGGGGGTGAGGATGCGGCTGGCAGTGGAAATGGGGGATGAGGGGGGAGTGGGAATCTCTCCTCCACTGCGCACCAGTAAGCCTTCAGGTGCAAAGCACATCTGTGTAAATCACAGACTCCGTCTGGGGACAAATCAGGGGGAGCACATCGGAGGAGTCTCAGAGAATAACCACTTGCCCAGATTTCTCACTGCCTTCATAAGAAGGTGAAGGTTATGGAAGGGGCTAAGTCACAGGGGTGGGGATTTCTACACAGTTTTAATTTAAACTCCTCTGTACCAATAAAACGAAGCTTTTCCTTGACTTTTGCAACAGGTCTACTACCTCAACTAACTCCTGTGCAAAACATCAGTTACAGTGGAAATGTAATGTACAGTGGCACATCCGTGCCTCAATTTATATTCTTAGCGTAGTTGTGAAATATTCCTGCTAGCACCCAGCAAAGGTGGAGACTTTAGCCAGACTAGTCTGTTTTGCAAGAAATAAAATCCCTGCAGCACTGCTCTGTAACGTCAGTGGATTCAACATCCATGCATGGTTCTGAGGACAGACAGATCATAAAACAAAATGTATTGGCTGGGGTAGTGGTGTGTTCCTCATGCTGAGCTGGAGGAAAAAAAAAGTAAAAAAAAAAACCCCACTGTCTAGAAACTGAAAGGTGATCCCATCCAAGCTGAGCCATTGAAGAGCCACGCATATTTCACTGCGCAAAAATGTTATCTTGGAGGAACACTCCTTCCAGCAAACAGTGTTAGCATGAACAATATGTTTCGACATGGAAGTGGGTATTGCAGAAAAGCAAGACCCTGTGGGGCTTTGCAATTTATTACCTCCCCCCCATATAATTCATTTTCTGTATTTCTGACAGTGCTAGGAGGCAAGGCAATGATCATGGAAATAGAAGGTGAGGCAAAAAGGGTCTGAAAAGACCTATCCTCTCTTCAGAACAGGATGAGGGGCCCTCAGCTCACACTGTGCTGGAGACGGGCAATGTCTTTATGCAAAGGAACATGAATGCTCCCCCAGAACTTAGATTCACTTAAAGAGGCATTACTCCAGCTTCTTTCAAGTCAGCTCACAAACAGAAAGATTTAAATGTTAGCAGAGGCTTACATCGGCTTTGAGTGGGACCTGCTGTGGCCCATTGCCCAGGGAGATTCAGCTCACCTGAGACCCACAGGTCTGCAAATCAAAAGACTAGGCTCATTGAACCTGGTAAACCATCAGTAAAGATAACTTTTCCCTCTTCAGATCACACCTTTCTCACCCCGGGGTTTGAATGGCACAGTAAAGCATATAAGGAATGTAGACAAACCCCACTGAAAATTCTGCTGAGGCTCCTCTAATGAAATGGTTTGATTGCAAATCAGATGAGAGACTCTAGAAATCCAGATAATCTCCATGTAATCCCCTTTTTGAACACAGTGATGTGTTTTGAGACCAGTCAACCATACAGGTTGATTCCCACTTTCACTGGAGCTGAAACAGAAGATACGCCCATTACCCTGGGCTCTGGATCAGGCCTCAGCTGCAAACTCTGTATTCAACAACGGATAAAATTTTCCCCTTTGCTTTTCACTGACAAGACAGCAGGGCAGGCTGTGTGCTAAAAGCAGTGGAAACCTAACAAACAATCTTCTGGTCAGACATTCAAGGTTTTTTTGTATCGTGTGTGTGAGCTACCACATGGGAATCCTGCCTGTGGAAGGGGAAGGTGATGCCTTTAAAATATTTGCTGCTATCAGAAAGAACAATTTTGCTCACCTGATCCAGTAGGTGTGAATCAAAATAAATGCAAATCATTGAGGTTTAAACACAAATCTTAGCTGCAACCTTAACTATGATCCTGTTCAATATACAGGAATGGAGGAGGCCCTTTAGTAACCTGTCTTAACCTAGATTAAATACAGAACACATAATGGGACCCTCTTCTGCAGACCTTTTTCATTAAAATCAGTGGAGTTTTGCCTTAGAAAATACTGCAGACAGGATTTTTTGAGCCACTAACCATTTTTCAATGTGACATTTTACAATTTAAAATAATAAGTGAAAATTAGTTACCACAAATGCAGCGTTTAAAGCAACAGTGAGCCCATGTTAACATTGATTTCTCTCTGTGTGTCTCCTTCTCTCTTTCTTTGTAAAACTTATGTATTCTGTCGATACAATACTACCCACTTTGATAATAAATCTGTTGTTTCAAGCTAGGATGCTACCATTTCCTTTTCCGTGTAATTTATAGTTATATTGATTCTAAAGCTCTGGTTCCCTATTTCCCCCCTGTTGTATTAAAAATGAGTTCTAATTGCAAGGCAAATGATCTTTGGTCGAAGCACCTCATGGACTATTGTAACTGTGGCTAAGGAGATTTAATTTGATTAACAGAGAAATGAAAGCCCCAAACATTTTAAATGATAATTTTCAGTTCAGGGGAAAAAGAGAGACAGAGAAAGAAGGGAGGTTAATGGAGCCAGGGAAAGCGTTCATAGATCAGCACGAGCAGATGTTCTTTTGCTTTTCTGTCAACATCTCCGGTTTGTTGTGCATATAGAAAAACAAGCTTTTCAACTCTCACCACGATTTCAGCCTGTTGCCAGCTTTGCTTGCCTGCAGGATGTCTGCTTATCTAGCACGGGAGCAGGATCAGGCCTCCTCCCCTTTGGTCTAGAAGCAAAACAACCTTTCACATGGGCTGTGAGGTTTGTTACACTCCCCCCTCTTTTGCACACACATTTTCAACCCTTAGATCTTTATTTCATAAAATTCCTTTCCTCTTAGAGACCGAAAAAAACGGCCAGCAGATGAATGGAAGAGCTGAGCAATACTAACTGCATTCAGGTGTGTGTTGGCTGAGAGGAGACGAAAGGAACCGGGCCCCTTCCTCGAGGGCAGCGTGCACGTTCAGCCACGTGGGACAGCGGTCGCTGCGCAGCTGTACAGGGTCCCCTGTACCCCTGGTGCCAGCACTCAGCGTGTAACCTCAGAGGGAGAAGGATGCTGTTACTTCATATAGGAAATTTGAATGACCGTTCTCCTTGGTGAAGCACCTTTGAGAGCTGCCTTGCGTGCTAACATGTCTGAAGTGTCCACGTTGAAGGAAGAGAGTGATCTATGGGTGCATGGGTGTGTCCTTTAGGGTTCATGAGAATAAGGCATGTTTTTTCATGTTTTTAATCCTTAAAGCAGGTCTTTTGTTTAGTGCAATTCCATACCAGGTCCGAGCAGCAGCACTAAAGGTGATGGAGTCCAGCCTGAGCCTTAAAATTAGGTTTGTTTGTCTCTAAATATTCTCCAGGGCAAGGAATATATATCAGCCGTTGGAAAAAAAGCAATCTGCATTTAAGTGAAGATTAAATAATCTAAGATTTATGGTTCACATCTCAGAGGGTAGAACATTTTTTATTGTAGTAAAACGTTTAAAGTAAGAAAATGCCAGCAGGCATCAAATAGAAAATTCCCTTTCATCACAAAAGGGTAACTCCTGCTACATTTGTGCTATATAAAATGCCCTAGCAGTTTCAATGGGGAGTTTCTCAGAAAAAGGACTGTGGAAGTAGCCCCAAAAGTCATTACCCGTGGGGTAAACACTATCTGAGCTCAAAGAGGGAGAAAGGAATGAAGTCTGTCAGCAGCCCTGTCTTGAGGCATACCTGCTCAATGTGAGTTTGTCTGAAGGCAGACACCATACTCTGCTCCAGAGATCCTGTCAGCTAGAACTGAAGGACATTCCTTGAGCCCTCGCATGTGAACATCCCTTAATTGTGAGTAGGAGTATGTGTGCTTAGCCAGGACGCCACTACTGAAAATACTGCTTTTTCTTGACCAGCAATATGAATCGTGGACACACTTGAAAGGTGAAGAGCTGCAAAAGTTCTTATTAGGAGAATGGGGGGGAGGAATTCCTCCTTGCCTACAGCTTGCTCTCTTATTCAAAAGAATTTTAAAAATAAAGCTTCATCTAGATGTTTCCCAGATGCTTATCCACACCTATGTGACAAGCTCTTCAGGATCTGTTCACTGGTGCTCCAAGCCTTTCCAGTTTTCCAGACCTCATGAGTTTATGTTCTCCAGCCCTTGGTGCAGCCCTTCTGTTGCTTTTAATCCAGGTTAGGGTGAGGGTGGTGACAAGGGCAAGGCTGATGAGGGTCAAGAAGGGGGACAACTGTGCAGGGGCTCTGCTGGCCATTGCTGCCACTGTCCCCAAGGATACTGGCTGCAGGGCAGCGGGCAGGCGGAAGGAGAGGCTGCTGCCCAAGCTGGGCAGGAGCAAGGGGACAGCATAGAGAAAAGAGACTTTGGTGGTGATCGCTCTTCCTTTCCCAGGCACAATGTGAAATTGCTACAATGCATGAAGAGGTAACTAAGTTGCATTTCACAGGGCCATCCAACAGGGTTGCTTTTCCTTAATGTATTGTATAATTCCTCTAGGTTGTTTCTTCCAGGTTTCTGCACTGTTGACTCTAGCTTGGATCCCATCACCCATGGTTTTGTGCTTTTGGGTGTAGCATAAAAGCTTGCTTTTATTTAAAAGGTACGTGGATCACGTGATAGCAAATGAATGTCTTGAAGATTTTTTATCAATTTTTTAGAAAAGTAAACATGTTTTTCCTCCCTTCCTTCCTCCCTTCCTCCCTTCCTTCCTTCCTTCCTTCCTTCCTCCCTCTCTCCCTCCCTCCCTCTCTCCCTCTAATTCAGGCAATCTGAAAATACTGTCCTTGTCAGCCAGCTGTGACTGTAAGATATATGTACCTGCACTTCCCTTCTGGAATGCCCCACAAGGTTTATACTGGGGTGTGTGGGAAGGAAAGGAGGATGTGCGGTTTCTCCAGATTTCTATCTGCCTTTTCAGTTCAGGGTTTTAAAGTGAGGCTTTGATCTGAGCAGCGATAACTCTGCTGAGGGTAAGAATGGTGTTTTACTCTCATTTGGTTTGTGGTTTGCTGTTGATTTCAAGTCTTTCCCCATTTTCTTCAGTCTGGAATTCACAGACTCAGACTCCTGCTGCAGGGAAAACATGGAAATTGTTTTTTTGCCTTGCCACAAAATGTTTTCTAATAGTTGCCTCATTTTCTGCAGTCTTTTCTTCTGCTTTAATATCTTTAATAAGTGTTACCATCTGCTTGGGTGCCTGGTATTACACGTTGTGAACAAAGCCAAGAGTTTCTGAGGGGCTGGGACAGTGTTGTTTACTATTAGGAATAATGAAGGTTGTTGTCTTTGCCTGGGGCAGGTGGGCTGGGGCTGGAGCACACATAGAAATGCAGCACATGTGCTGGGGTTGAGCTACCTACAGTTCTCTTAAAAGGAGGTTTGGCTGTTAAGCTAGCGGCGCTTACTTAGTATGCAGGGACTCTTTTCTCCTGCCATTCTCTGGCCCCTAACATGCTTAACCTTAGAGAGAAAGACACAACATATTGCGATGCTACTAACTGGTCGAAAGGCATTATCAATTTTAGATGTGATAGGTACATGTCAGAATCAGCATAATTAACTGGAATGACAATCCTGTTAGATGTGTTCATGCCATTGCACCAGCAATAAAGCATGTGTAAATTTACAATTAAGGCCTGTCTTTCTTCTATACCTTGGAGACTAGTGACAAACATTAAGAAGTTGTACAGCATCAGGAGCTGAAGGGAGGTATTTATCACAATAAAAACATCAGGTGATGCATTTCCCAGATTATCTGTCCTTCTTATGCAAATACTCTTTTTGCTGGAAATTTCAGGCTCAGTAATAATTATACTTCTGATCTGAAAGGTGATATTTCACCCTCTGAATTTTTGTTTTCATTTGCAAGATGGATGAGAACCATATTGTTTAGCTACCTTGCACAAAGGTATTTGAAGCAGTTCTCATTTCACGTTATACATCAAGCTGCACTTCCTTTATATTGGGTACATTGCACATTGCACATCCACGGAGAAATTTTCAGGGATGCTACAAGACATTTCCTTACATTGTACATAGACGCTACAGCTCCTGCTACAGTGATGGCTGGAAAGCATCAGCACAAGTAAGATAAAGGTGATTTAAAGTGCGTCTGTGAGTCAGGCAGTGAACTGACAGCCATCTTTAACCAGCCTGACCCTGGGATGACCCTGAGCTCAGCTGGTTGTGAGATAGTTGGGTCTATTATGGGACAAAGGATCATATGTCTGACAGGATGCAGAGAACACATTATAGGATCACAGCTGAGTAACAGTGCAAGACATAATGTACATTTATTTGATGAACAACACAAGCAAATCTTGCCAAGAAAATTTAATTTCAACTATTTTGTTTATTTCAAGTCAATCTCTTTCTGCCACCTATTTCAAGAAATTCATATTTGCTAGCTTTTTCTCTTCTAGGAACGAAACAGATGATCATGCTAGTGAAATTTATAAAGCATGCAGAATGTACACTGATAAATTCATATAATGGAGTTGCACATTTCTATTGTATTTTCTGCTTCCCGTGTGGGCTCAGTCTACATCTATTCAACACTAAATTTCGAACATCGTCACCTAAAACCACATATAATTTGGTCAAGTGAGGCTGGAAATGTCAGAACAAGTGCAGCAGTGGTTAGACAGAAAGCCACGGGCTTGAAACTGCATACAGCGTTGTATGTGAGTAACTGCACTCATATGAACAGTGCCAGAAGACCAAAATTTGGAACGACAGGGTTCTCAAGAAGGGAGAGAAATACCTGAGTACCTTTCCAGGCTGAACTTTCTTCACATGTAGTCTCAGGCATAACACTGTGGCAAGGGATCTGATATCCTCAATTTCAGCACAGGGAAAAAGGCTGATGGAGATAACGGGTAATCTGTATAACCTTGTGCATCAGAAATTAGATCAGCTCTAGCCTCTCCTCTGCAGAGCTCATCATATGTCACGGAAGGGAATGATTGCAGGGCTGAAGACATGGAAGCTGAGGCTGGGGAGGGAAGGGGCTTGCCTGAGCCACTTGGCTGGTCAGTCACCAGCCTTTGTGCCCTGACCCTGCCGCTGACCACACCAGGTCTCTGATGTGGAGGAAATGGAGGATGAGTGTCTCATTGCCCCAGTGGCATAGTTCAGCACCGAGGGGGAACGCAGTGCTGCATGGTGCCCACCAAGCCCCTCGGTAAGACCCAGGAGCTCTGGCACTGGTGAGAAACCCTTTGCAAGCAAGGGAATTGTCCTGTTGGCCTCAATGGGCTTCACATCATCCCCAGTCTTCTGCAAAAAAAAAAACCCAACCCCCAAATCTTAGTGGTTAGTAACACTC
Source organism: Ciconia boyciana (assembly GCF_034638445.1). Lineage (NCBI taxonomy): Eukaryota > Metazoa > Chordata > Aves > Ciconiiformes > Ciconiidae > Ciconia > Ciconia boyciana. The sequence goes on from NC_132935.1 coordinate 131,355,029, forward strand.
CCCCCAGCCTACAGCAGTTAAGCTGCTGGTGTGGTGGGCAAGAGAGGTGGAGAGAAAGGGAAGGGGGGCAGCATGTCTATCAGAGGACAAGTATCTTGTCCCCCTGCAAGGGAGGCAGGACTACATCTGCCACAGCTCCTGTGCCCCAACCCCTCTGCTACCCCAAAGCTGCCACGGGGTCTGGCATTGTCGAGCGGGAGGCAAAAGCTTCAATCAGCAGAAGGAAAATTGAGAGTTAACCCCCTGCCTTCCCTGCTGTCCCCACGGCCGATGTGGCGGGGTGATGAGAGAGGCGGGATGAAGTACCGCACCACAGGCAAAGCTGAGAGCAGTGCTTCACCTCAGCCAGCTTTTGAGGGGACGGGGGGTTAATCTGCTTCTCAGGCCCTGTTGTCAGTAGCCGCATGTCCTATTGCTCCGGGCAAGCTTGGATCTGGCTCGGAGTCCTATACAAACAGCTCACTCTTTACAGAGCTACTGTGCTGGGTGACCTCTTCTAATGTATTACTGGTTTATATTTGGGCTGATTGCTTCCAAAGGGGAAATGACATGAAGTGAATCAGTGTGACCTCATTAGTGTGGCTCACACTGGTAAATGGATGACCACCATTAGGAAGGCTCTGTTGTGGCAGTGCTTCCATCGTGTTACCTGTGGATAGTATCATCATCTTGCTATAACCTACTGCAAAGATTTATGCACTATGCTAACCTGCGTACTACAGCTGCTTTCTGTCTTATAAATATTGACTTCCGTGCCAAAAACAACAACTTGGTACCACAGGAATTAATCTTCTGCTTGACTGATGCGTCTTTACAGACCTGTTTGTCTTTAGAAAATAGAGCCTAAGAGAGTTTTATGATTTAGAAAAATACTTTATAAGTTGATCTAAAATATAGGCTGTGATAAGCAGAGGCATCATTAAGGTGACATGGGGGCTATACTTTGCCTTCTAGATTTTCCTAACTGTGCCATCTGTTTGTCATCTCGACTTGTGTGATATTGTAAAGAAATTGCCAGACTCTGGGTCCTGAATCTTTTCTGTATGTTGCAGTTTCTCTGATAATTTATCTATCACGCTATCCAAATGGTTTTGATTCACTTGATTTTTTTTTTTTAATAAAAAAAATCTTTAGGCCATCTGATTTATCAGAACACTTGCAGATGTTATACCTTTTGTCCTCAGCTATAGCATTACAATGCCAGGGGAGCAAAGTGCATCCCCCACCTGGTGCTAGACACTAAGATGAATTCACAATATTGCAGGATTCTGGAGCTGACAGTAAATAGTAACGTACAGAGTCAAGGTGCTAAAAAGATTAAGAGACAGAACATCAGCTCATCTTATCCAAGTTCCTTCTAGGAAGACTTGTGCACTGCAATGCCTAAACAAAGATATTTTACTGTGCGAAGGAACCATTTAGGATATTAGTACTAAGATGAACTTGCAGTGTTTTGACAATTGCCCTTTATCGAAGTTCAGGTGTTCAGGGCTCCAGTTACAGACATTTTTTGTAAGCCTGTCTGTACTATGCATGAGAGTGAGAGAACGTGAGTGCTCCCTGCTGCGATGGAATTTTTGTCTTGACTATGCTCTTATAGATCACGTGAAAATTAGGGAAGTGTTGTGGTTTAGGACAATATTGACTCAGATATGTTACCACGTATTGTGGTCTTATACTCCGTAGGCCAGACCTGCAATGGACTTGTAACTGAATTTTGGTTTGGATGGAGACTTCACTGCTGATTCTTTAATGATTTTAATGAAGCTCATTGCCATGCACCCCTGAACAGGCAGGCTGGTGGCAGGACTTCCTCTCCTGGAGTGAAATTCATGCCTCTCAAATGGAGCCAGTCACTGGGTTGTCTCACAGGCAGGCAGCTGTTTGGTTTGTGCAATGCCACGATGATGCCTTCAGAGCCACTAGCTCATGCTCTCCCCACTGAAGTTCTCCTTTATCTTCACTAAAATCTGGGGTAAGATACCAATAACCACTATGGGGTGGAATCGTGGATGGAGACAGCTGATCTGGCTGAGGCTGTCACCGATATGAGGTTTGAGAAATCCTAGACCACAGCCCCTGTGAAGGCTGAAGTAATCTGAATGGCTCATGTTAGTTATTCCACACCACTGGTTCATTTTGCTATAAGTATAAGGTTTACATATCTCAGAAAAAAAGAACAATGGAAAATACTACAGGTGCATAATATGAACAAATTAATAGCCTTTTAGAAAGCTAACTTGTTAGGTAGTGAAATTAGGCTTTCGGGTTTTACATTTGATAAACCATTAGCTTTCTTCTTTTATAGTTGATTTCCATGCTTGCTCAGTACTTAAGAACTCAAGCAAGTAGATGTTTGAACTGTCTGAGCTGTACAGCAGTCTCAGAAATGGAATTTTAAAATTTTCTCATGTCTTATCCATAGGAAATGGATATGCCCATGCATTTAAAATTATGGTGCTGAGTGTCTTCAAACAAGAGTTGTTTTTCTCTCTTCAGGGGAGACAGCTAGGCAAAGTAAACCAACACTGAATTTTAAGCTTCGTCCCTGTATGGGTCCTAGTAATGCAAATATTCTCATATGGGAAAAGAGTATTTATTTTTGGGGTCAATCCTCTAAAAAAACAACTGAACTGATGAAAATCACTTTCAATCAATAGGAATCGTAATCAGTAAGAATCTTCATCAATAGGACTTTGAAAATGTTAACTGAGAATTCAGTTTCTGTTGTGTTTATAAGCTCTACAGCTATTTAATTACTTCAGGTGCAATGCTGTTATTAGAAAAAGGTTCATTCATAGTGAAATGCACATAATTGAGGAATTTTTAATATATAGTTCCAAATAGTAGCAGTGATTAGTTTACAAAAACAAACAAACAAAAAAAAGAAATTACATGGCTGGAATCCTTAAGTGGGTCACAGCCAGATACATATCTTCTGTAACTGCCTGATAAACTGTGCATCTAATTATAAATATGCCAAAGCACAGATGTGATTTTCAGTAAATACATGTTCATACAGCACATTAATGGGTTCATATTAAGCAAATGAACATATTTTGAACTCTAGGCATGACTAATGTACGGAAAGTAACATGAGCTGTAGTTTAGATGTGTTAAGTTCCAGACTTTGGATTGCAAGGTAGGAAGCCTTAGCTTAGTCTTAATTCTGAATTCAAATCAATAAAGCAAAGGCTCTTTAGTTCTTTTTTCAACACATTCCATAAATGGGATGCTGATCAACACTGCAGTAGTAATTGCTATTACAGAAAGCAAAACCAGACCCTGGCACTTATGTAGTACTCCTGATCTGTGGTAGAGGGGTCATCAGCAGGGGCTGTGACTGAAGACCCAGAACTGGCCAGATTCAGGTGAATCCTTACCTCGTCTACAAAAGCTGCCCACTCTCTCAGTGTAGCTGTCTGCTCCTGTAGGGTGGGTTGCCCTGACACTTTATGTTATTTCAGGAAACTGAGATTTCATTACATACTGGGCAGAATAATCTCTTTGTTTCTGAGAAAGTGAAGGTTTTGTGGAAAGGGTTTTCTCCCTTAACCAGCTTTAATCTTGAGAACTTAATCAAACAAGCAGATCACAGTCAGTGATATACGGACAGTGTTTTGGGTTTTCATGGCTCTCTTGAGGCATAGTCCACTAATACTTCAATCCCTGACAGCACTGGGAAACAATTTTTGGTGTGCTACCTGATATTGCTGACTTGCTTAGGCTCTGACATCGCATGCACTTATGATTCTGTCCCAGATGTATAAAGCTAAGCATAAGCATTCCTCTGGATTTCTGGGATCAGAGCAAAGCTATGAACAGTCATCCTGCTGCTTCAGTGCCAGCTGAGTCCTCAGGTGGCAGCTGAGCCCAGCTCTGGGCCAGCACCACTGCAAGAGAAAAAATCTTCGGACAGAGACCATGTGCATGGGGTGCTGTGAAGCCCTCAAGTTTCTTGAAAAGTCCCCTTGGACTATGAGTTATCCATCAGAGTGGATGAGTTGAGCATTTCTGGGTTGGAGGTTCAGCACGGTCATTCACTTACATTTAGTAGAGGAAGGAGACGTCTTTCCTTTTTTCCATGTCTCCTTCCTCATTTTCCTTCTCTTGTATTAAGGTTGAACCTGAATGAGGCAGCTAGCAGAAAGCCAGCAAAAAGTGAGTGGAAGATCTAGCCTTGAGCCCTACTCATGTTGCTCTGAAAAAGCTGAAGTTCGATTTAACCAAAGGCCATGGCAGGAACCGCATTTCCCCAGGTGTCAGGGAAGTCACTCTTGGCATGTTTGTTTTTTTCTCTCAATTTCGAATACTTATAAAATCCTTCCAAGCTTCTCTAGGGCAGAAAGCTTTGATGCTTGATCTTAGATCATAAAAGACCTTTTTTTTCTGCTGAGGTTTTGAGGAAAATTCTTTGATCCAACTTTGAGTCACAGAAGAGTGAGACAATGAACCTTCTTACAGGCTACAACTTAAAAACAAGCAAGCAAGCAAGCAAACAAACAGAAATACACCAGAGAAAATGATATCTAATTCTGGTGTCTGAATGTTCATCTGTAAAGGCCAATGTCCTAGCCCAGCTGTAGTCCCACAAAATTCAAGGAATGCCATGCACAGAAGACTCCTGGGTAAAATCTCAAGTTTGGAAAACAGAGTGTTGAGAAACAATTTCTAAGTGTACATGGGAAAAATATTCATTTGAGAAACACAAGCAAAGGAAAACCCTCTAGTGCAACAGCCTGGGAAGTGGAGAAGAGCTGTCTATTCCATTTGGCTGGAATACCACACTGGGGCCAGGCTGCTGCGGGGGATTTGGAAATGCCTTCAGATGTACCCATCTCAGTGTAGTGAGGACTTGCCCATCCCATCCAACTACTGGCCTTTTTGAAAAACAATTCAAGCACTGAATTTTAATAACTGGCTTATGCACTCAAAATGTTCTGAGCAATGCATTTGCTACTGGTGTTTGTACCATTTACACAGTAAGTTTGCAGCAAATATGCTGCTGTTGCATTTAATGTTTACTTTAAAATATGTTGGTAATGGCCTTAAAATCAGTTTAAATCTTCTAACAAGTTAAAGAGATGGTTGAATGACGAGATGGTGGGAGTATATCTAAGTTGTCAATATGGATCCATAGACACAGATGGATTTAGGCTTTACAGTGGTAATCACCCCTCTCCAATCCAGTAGTGAGTGGATGCCTGCTTAACTGGACTATGGGATGTCCAAGCATATAGATGTGCTGTTAGCCACAACGCTCCCTTGTGTGCTATTGGCTGTAGAAATTCGGTGAGCTTTAACCCTTTTCATCTGATGGGACATCTAGACCTGGGCAGATATTGATATGGATGCACAGATTCTATTTGAAATTCAAGCACTTATCCTTCATAAATCACCAAGTTGATTTTGTTTTTTAAGCTGCGAAGTGCTAAGCATGTTCTGTTGGCCTGATGTCGTATCATGACAAATAACAGCCTGTAAAATAGCTCATGCCATGAAATAATATCAGCAGGAATATGTAATGAAAGCAAAGTAATAGTGTTTACAAAATCAAGGCTTATCACGCTGTGTAAAGCAAGGCTTATTTCAGCTGCATTCAAATCACTGGTTTGCTCTTTTCACTGGTTTTGTCTTAATAACAAGCACACATCTCATACTGGCAAATACAGCAATCCCTATTGAGAATAATATGCCCGTTGTTGTCATAATGGATCTCCATTGACACATTTAACAGCTTGAAGGTATACACTTCAGACACTATAACTTACACTAATTAATCTTTATTACATCATTAGTGCCTTGTAAAAAAAAAAGCAGAACCTCTTCAAGAATATGTCATTGACATTAATGAATATGCCTGATGTTAGTAAAGGTAAAGGTAAACTTTATTTTGAAACAGAGATGCTCTAAGAACCTTACGCAAACAGTGAGTGGATAAACCCAGCCAACTGAAACTCTGTTCTCCATTACTGTAGAGTATAACCACAGCACATACTTATCTGATGATGAGTTACGGGTTTCTGTGTTTAGAATTCAGAGGATTACTAAAGAGATTATCTGATCTGTCAATCAAACTGATATCTTGATGGTTTGGAAAACTGCTACAGATTTAGCAAAGTGTCTTTGCTCTAATGCTCATTCTGGGTGCCACAGTTAACCAACATCTTAATTACATATAATAAACAATCTCTCCAATGGCTTATTATTATAATACAAGTCTCAGTAGCATCATATAAGCAGAGTCCACAGCTGGGAGTCACTTAGAGCTTCAGGGTCCCTCTGAAGGACTGCTATAATAAAGAATTCGGTAAGCCTCACCCATACTGAGTTGAACGAATTTGATTCTGGCCTGCTTTGGAAAATAAGCATTCTCAGGGCTGCCCAGGGGACTCAGCTGACCACATAGAAAGTCCAGGTGCAGCATGCTCAAGCTTCATCATGGCCAAACACCTGGCCACAGAAGCTAAATAACTGAAGTTGAAATAATCCACTCATATCCACTGCTGCTACTATACTGATGCTTATGGTGAAGAGAAGAAGCCACAATGCCGTTAGGTGAAAACAACTTTTCTCATTAAGTAGTGACCTGCATCCAGGTGTGTATTAGGACCTGGAGGCTTTGCAATGCCCTATTGGCCTCTGAGCTAATAGACCAATGCATTGGCAGGTTCACCTCTCTTCTTTACCTCACCCTCTCTGCTTTCCTAGATCAACTTCTTGTTCTCATCCCTCCATCTGTCTGCTTATCTCACACAAGAGGAAGGACATCTTGGTGAGGAAGAGAGGGTTTCCTAGGTAGTGATGGACACATAGCTGCATGCTACCTGAGCACTCATGGTGTGGAATAAATGGCATTTTGCACTAACAGCTATGTAAGATTGCTTGGAGATAAGGGTTGGGGAGGCAGGCAGGTAACAATGCCACACACCAGAGAAGGGACATACAGATACTCCCCAAAATCCAGTAAAAAAACCCCTGATAAGTGGGAACAGTTTTAGCACAGCACTTCTTCATTTACCTGCCTGAGATTTCTCCCGCATGTTATCAGTGCTGCTCAGGCAACCCCAGGTATAACTGCCGAAAGATCTAACATGGTTGAAACATGAAAGCTTATCCTGGCAGCAGCTGCCAGGGCTGACTGTTTTCCATCACAGCCTAAAGTGGAATTGCAGTAGAATACTGACAGTGCGCTATCACTGCCCCCTCGTAACTGCAGAGGAAGGGACTGTCACTAAGCTGGATCCCTTAAAACAGGGCATTGCTGAAGGAAGTTGGTTTCACTGAAAATTGTTATTATAGGATACAGCTACCTATACAAGCTTTTGTCATTATAGAAGGCCAGGGGTGGTTTCAAAGGAATGCTCTAAAATGGCTGAGTGCTTGTTCTCACAATGACGCAAACTCATCTGTGTTGTGCAGTGCACCCTCATCTAAAATGTAGATACCTAAAAATCAATGCCATTAATTCTCTGTCTGGGTACTGAAAATAAATGCAACAGTTATGGTGGTTGATATATATGACACATTCCTCTGATCTGCAGATGAACACAAAGCAGTTAAGTATTGGACATGTCTTCTGTGACTTTCTGTCATAGCTGAATACAGACAGTACAAAAAGGACCAGATTCTCAGGTGGTGTAAGCTGATATAGTGCCCCAAACTCGTAGCCAGGCTGGCTTGAAAGAAACATTTATTTGAAGAAGATCTAGGAAAAGGACTAACAAATATGAATTCCAGTAACTACATTTTCTTTACCATGATCAGGCTTTATTTATAGCCATTTTCCATGGAAGTTCTTGTGTTCCTGTCCCTAGATACAACTGTCCATATGAAGCAGACTTGAGTATTTGCTTCAGGATTGCTCACATGCTTATCTCAATAGAAAAAGGAAATGATCTGAAATGATCAGCTACAACAAAGTTGCATGGACTAACATGAGAATAGTCATAGCGAGGCAATGGAAAAGTTGATAAGTGATTAGTTGAATAAGATTTACAAGGAAATATGGCCAAAATGAGGCAAATTATTCACAGTTAGCATTAAATTAAATTTTTGGTACATTGTTATAGGCTATCTTAACGTGCGTCTAACTGAACTTCTGCCAGCTGTGCTGGGTATGTGTCCTCTGTAGGTCCTCTGTAACCGAGACAGAAAGCAATGATCTGCGAATACTAACTGTGCCCTGTAGCAGTTATGACAAATGGGAGGAATAGAGGGGAGAGCTACAAAGTTTGTTGTACCTCATAGATGCATCTCTGGCATAGGAAAATGACCGGTGAAAGCTGCATGATTCCCACTGATCCTCATGGTGGGGTGGGCCTCCTTGCTTTACCATTTGCACATTGGGACAGATCTTTTGCTGCCATAAGGTCATTGAGTTCCACATATCAAAAGACATGCAACTGGAGAGGAAAAAATCCCCCATGTTTCTTACTTTGGGCTTGATAACATCAAATGAACAAAGTGACCTTGCATACACATTACCCAAAATGATGTTCATGCCATGTTGTTCCCAGTTCAAAGAAACAGCACTCTGCTTTAAAAATAAAATGGTAGAAATTAGTAATTTAACGGCATGTAGCAAGCAGTTTTCAGCTTTCCCTGCTGTGAATCAAGTCTATGGCTTCCTGTCTTAATCAGGATTTTATTTAAATAAGTTTCATTGTACCACAAGAAACAAAATTGCCAACTCATTCTCTTGCGACGAGCCGTGTTGTCTGCAGGGCCAGCTCAAAGCTTCTCAGCAGTGTTGGCAAGATTGAATTTTGCAGCCCCAAGGTTGGAGGACTGGGCGCGTCCTGCTGCTGGATGGGGAAGGACGAAGGAAGGGCTGGAATGGAGGCGAGTCCTGGAGAGCCAGGCTTGCTACTCCTGCTCCACTGGGGTGGGACATCTGCCACATCCCCTTACTTGACTTTCCAGGGCTCTGCTGGTAGGTAACGCAAAAGCTATTTTGCCGTTCCTACCAGTCATCTGCTTGAGGTAACTGCTGACTTCGCCAGCGGCAGTGCCAGCTGTGGTTATTAGTTTGTCATGTTGAATGCAATGTGGAAGGCAGAGCGAATACTGGGGCCACTCTGAGCCGCAGTGGGAGAGAAGTTTTGATTGGCAATGTGCCTGTAAAACTGCCTTTCCCCCAGTGAAAGGCTGGCTGTTCTTGTTTACTACTTTATGCAGGTATTATTTCCAGCTCCCGCAGCACCGCTGTGAAATGTGTGTCTTGCCTTTGAACTCAAAGATCAGGACAAATTCTCCCCTTCACCAGGGTTTGGCTTAGGTTGAGCAGGGTGAAAGGGAGAGAGGCAGCCTTAGTTTGATCCTGGAATTAATTTAGATTTACTGAGAAATGTTAAACCCTGGGTCTGTCCTGCCTTCTCCTTGACAGTCAGCGTTCCTACTGCGCAAATGCCAGCCCTGCCTCCTCCACTTCTGCTTTCCTGTAGGACTCTCCCTTCTTGGGGGGAAGTCTCCATTGCCCGCTGCTTACCATAAACGGTGTGGCCTGAATGAAGCAAAGAGTGAATTCAAGGAGTTACGGAATTTATCCAAACTTGAGGAATTTGGGATTGTAATCTTTTATTTGCTCTAACTCTTGCAACTTGCTGTTTTCAGATGTCAGGAACAAAAACCTGTCCTTGTCCTAAATTTGTTGAAGGGGCTTTGTTAGGATAGGACTGCATTGTCTTAACAAACAAGATAGCCTAATCTTAAATCTAATTATAAATTCTCAACTGGAATACAGAAACTGCAGTAACTTTGGGGCCAGGTGTGCCTGTGTTACCAGAGAGGGGTAACATTACTTCCTTAGGGCCAACATAGCCTGCATACACAGGTGCAATCTTCTGGTAGCTTCTGTGGCACCTCCTGCGGGAGATGTTTTGAGTGCTTCAGATGAATCTCTGGCCTCCAACTATCCCATCAGCTCTGCCTGGAGTGATTTAGGGCAAGAAAGATGACTCAAGATCGGTCTTGCACATGGATCCTTCCTAAAAGGTCTGCTATCACTTGCAATCAGCACAGGCAAGATGTAGGCTGCCTACCCTTAGGCTAGAGAGTGCTGTGTCTTAGGAGCAAACTGGGGGTCAAAGCATTTTTGGGAGCACCCTCTCTGGGGTTGCTGCTGCTCGAGGGACAGGCAGCTGGGAACCGCTGGTCCTTCCTCCATGAACAATTCTCCAGCTCATAAGGTATCCTATCATGAATATTTGAAACACTTGGTTATGGCCTCAAATACTTGGGTTTTAGCAGTAATTGTAGCTAATCACTGAAGGGAATAATGAGACACTTCTAGATATCAAATGACCATAACACAGTAATACCTGTCTTGTCACGTTTTATTGTCTAGCGACATGATGAAGGTTTTGAAGATAATTGAATGGCAGGCATTCATGAGTGCAGTGGGTGATTAAAGGAGCAAATAGCCTAACAAGCATGGTCAGGTACCCTGTGCGTTTCAGCTGTTCATTTTGCTGAAGGCCAACAATTTATGCTACACCCAGTGGCTACCTCTCTTCAGACCAGGTACATGCAATAAAACTGGAATGTTAATTGGGGCCGACTGCAAGGCCTTAAAGGGACAGTGTCCTTGCAGGTACTGGCGATACCTTATTCTAAGTTGTTTCATTCTTGAATTTTAATTTAAACCATGGTCGTTGAAATGCTTATGGGAAGGAATTAATAGAAGAGGCAACATGTTTTGACACATATTGGATATCCTCATTTCAAAGTGAAATCCAGTGCTCATTTTTTCCCTGCAGGTGAGATGACAGCAAACATTTTAAGTAATGCCTGTGGTATATGAGAGAGGCACTGTACTAATAAATGTGGAAAAATGCCCGTGTTGTGGAAGTATTGACAGGTCTGATATAAAATTCAGTTACTCCAATACCATTCCAGCTAAACAGAATGAATGGGGTATTAGACCCTCAGGGTCTGTGGCTGCAGGTATATCACTCACTAAACAGCTTCCCAGCTATGCAGTTAAGAGGGAAAGGCCAATGTTCTGCTTAAAAGTACAAGCTTGCCAGTACTTTTTCTACAGCAGGTAGCTGTCTTGCTACTTGCAGGATTATTGACTCACTATGTAAATACCATTATAATCTATTTCTGCCCCCCAGCTTTATAACTGAAGTAGGGATCCTTGAAACTTGGGAACAGCTCAAGAAATAACTCCCCAATAAATTTTTTAAATGTCAGCTGTCTAGGCTCACTTTCCCAAAGGTGTTTAGGGTCTAACTCTCCAGTGACTAAATTCCCACCAAGGCCAGAGGGAAGTCAAGTACCCCTATAGGATTTAGGCTTTCAGATACCATTGTGAATTTGACCTTTAGCATCCACAAAGCCTCCTGTTGAGTGGCATAAAATGTTTCCTGCTCTCCAGAGATTAAGTGTATTGGCTATCTACACTAATCCCCATCTGTCAAAAAGGAAGAAAAAAAAAAAAGTGAAACTGAGGTCAGTAGCTGGAAAGCAAGTGTCTCTCCAATATAACACTAACTTGAGGGACCATCAAGCCAAGCTATGCTTGGAGGTTTGCCACATCTTCTGTTTTCTCATGGACTGGATGTTGACAACAGTTGAGATCCTCATATTGCCCAGACTTTCCTGACATGAGAACTGTACAGTGATTACAGATGAAGGGTGTTGGTTACATCTGTTTTGGGGCTGCTCCATTCTCTCTGCTAACAGGCTGAACTGCCTCAGGCCAGTTCCCTGTTGTTTGTGGCTCTCCTACCTTTTCTCACACTTGCTCATGAGGCAATGCACTGATATTTCTGCATAGAGCTTGGCTGCCGAGCATGTCCTTAGCAGCTCATGTCACCAGCTGGATCAGCTGAACAGCGTGGTAGGAGGGACAGATACGGTTGTGGTGAGTTTTGATTAAATGCACAAAGGCTTAGGAGGTTTTAGCTTTGCAGTTCTAAAGATCATATACCTTGTAAAGGTATAATGATTCCTCCTTATGGAGATTTCCACACATTTCCTCTTTGAAGATCTGGACATAATCTATCCTGTGGAAAAGCTATGCCACGTTTTGACACTTTTTGCCTTGATTTTTAGACTCCGTTGAACACTATGAGTTTATATTTTAACTCAAATGCCACAGACTTCTTGTACATATTCCCCTTTCAAAATTCAAATCAGTAAAGAGGGATCAAAAGACTACACCCCCACTCTCATGGAACGAGGGCATGGAGCAAAAGATAGAACAGCAAGTGAATGAAGCTTAGAAAAAAATGAGACCAGAAATAATGGGGGAAAGTATGGAGAAAAAGTAATTTATGGAAGCTAATGGCAAGCATCTTGGTTTATTCTTATGTGAACGACTTCTTCTTTTTAGATACCTTTTTTTTAACATTCAGGACAGACAAAGATTGAGCTCTTGGCACAGTGCAAAGGAGAGGTGAGCCTGGGGAGGAGGATGCTGAGGTGTTGGGATCTCTGCTTCTCAGAAATGGCTAATCTTGGTGCTCCAGTCAGGTCTTCTTGTTGTGTCAGCTCCTTTCTGCCTCCCCTTGCTGTTGTGTTTGGGTAGCACCTCCTGCAGTGAGGGGGAAGTGTGCTGGTCAAGGAGCTGCTCACATGCCTCCTGTGGCCTCGGCTTCTCAGAGTACATTGTCCTTGTGGGCCATTTGTCACCTAGCCTTACATTTGGGATGAAAGAAACTAGCCTTTTAAGTGAACTTTCTCATCTTTTCAACTCTCCCTGTACCCCCAGCCATCACAGTCAGGCAATATTGAGGTCTACACTCCAGAATATAGTCTACAGCAATCTGTGGCCTGATGGCAGGGCCAGGGTATCTCAGATGGGGCTTAATTTTGGGAACTCACTAGGTCCCAGTTTATTTTAGCCTTGTTCTCTTCTGCGTGGGATTGGAGTGCTGTCAAAATTACTAATAGACCCCTGAGGCAGAAAATGTTTCTTCTGTACTGATATGTACTGTGCTACTTCACATCTGGAGCGCTGCAGGGCCGCTCTTTTGGCTACGTCTCACTTTGCTGGGGAGAGAGATGGAAAAATGACTGTCTTCCCTGGTACACCTTTAACATACTTTAGTTCAGTTTACATTAAATACCCAGGAGTGAGGACAGAATGACAGCTACTGTACTGTGTGAGCTGCCCAAAGGTAGACTCTGTTAATACAGAAGTTAGACAGTGTGACAGATAGATGGGAGATAAGCAAAAGGCTATTATCCCAAGGTAAAGTTATTTCAACATACTGCCAATAACCCCTACATATAATTTGGATGAGAGGTGGGAGAGGCATGACTTCAACTGAGATCCTTTGACTGCCATCTACACCTTTCAGTGAGGCTCTGACACTTTATCAAAGGGGGGGGGGGGGGAAGAAAGATCAGTCTTTATATTCTGGGCAGATGTCCAATAAGAAACTCCAGCAGAAGATTAAAGTCTTTAACATGAAAGAGAGATCTAGTGCAATGTGTAATATCTAGCAGTTCTAAAAATAAGTGTGTTTGTCAAGCCTGCAACAATCAGGCTGATTGCTAGCCTTGACAGCATGACATACAGCTTGCAATCTGGCACAGGGGAAAAATGTTATTCAAATATCTTCACAGGCAAACTGGCCTTTGCATTTACAGGAGAGAGACTGCTCAACAGCTCTGGCCCGGCATGCCTAGTCCCTCTCCCCAGCTGTGATAGCCCAGTTCCTGAGAAAGACAGTTTCTCAGGAGCATTCAACAAATACCTCTGCCTGATCTTGAAAGTCTGAACAGACACTTCTAATGGTCTTGCCATAGAGCGGGAGTCCCTGGCATGTCTGCTGGAGTGTCACACGTTGTGACTGAGTTGTTCCAACTGCCATCAGGAGAAGGGGAAAGATAAGTCCAGAGAGGTGATGATTCTTCAGCAAGCAGTGGCAGAGCTGGGGCTAGGACCTCTCTCCACCCCAAAACACTGAGAACAGATAAATGACCAGAGAAAGGACTCTACGCAGAGGATGAGTGCTTGTCTGCTGATTGATTTCACAGAGTACTTTCTTTTGAACGCCAAGTCCTCCTCTGGGAGCAGGAAAGGAGCACTACACCAGATCCAGCGACAGGGGTGGGGCTTGGGGGAGGAAGAAAACTGGGGTGGAAAAGCCATGTAAGTTGACCGTAGCCATAGAGGAAGCTGATGTTCAAAGTAGGATTCACATATGGAATTGCTTTCTTCCTGCTTCTAAGCATGCCGAAGGACCACTACATATAAGCTCAGGATACGGGACAACCTACCAGTCCATGCTCAGAAAGCTGCCCAGTATTTATGGCCAGAAATCTGAACAGTGGCACACAGAGGAATTTAGTTTGCTTCCTGAGAGGGAGCTGCTGTCGTTGGGCTGCAAGCGGTACCTCTGTAGCAGTGCTCTGCTCCTGGGCCGACACAGTGCTTCTCCAAGGGAGGCATCAACGCACAGGCACCCCTTTGGCAGACACTGAGCTCCAGTCAGAGCTGGACTAGGACCAAGAGCAAACTATATGCCCTAATAAAGAAGACCCCAGACAGTAAGCATTTGTTCTTTCTAAGAAGTAAGATTGACCTGATTTGCTCTTGAAAGGAGAAAGGTTTTAAAAACTCACTTCAGCTTTCATCTCTTCCTAAATGGGGATGAAGTAGGACAGTCAGTGCTTTCTGTGAGTCTGAGACCTGCAATGAAATCTCTGGGTATGAAACTCTAACACCCTGTCCCTCATCTCCCCTGGCTAACCTTCCCATGCACTCCACGAGCTCCACATTTGCAAACCACTCCTTTCATTTCCAAGTGTCCTTCTGATCCCCTTTTATGCATAGGATTTTTTTTTTTTTTTGCTTATTTTTTCTTTCCAGGAAGCCAAACACTAAAATCTGAACTTGAACATAATGTTAACCTTGCTAAACCCTGTTACAGGCCAAAAGAACAGCCACATGAATTACATAGCTAATGTTCTTCACCACCTCATTAAAATCCAGGACAGCTGAATGCAGATGCTCACATGACCAGAACTGCAGGCATTTGCAACCCTTCACGTTAATAAAATTCCAGAGTACTTTATTAAAATATTGCAGCTCCACCCACTCCCCAAGACACCTCTGGGGTTTGTGAGCCTGAGGAAAGAAAGCATCAGGCAACAGAACTATTTCTGGTTCTGGCAGGCATCCTCTGTTCACAAATAAAGTCTTTGATTCCTGTAGCTTTTTTTCTTCTTTTAAATGCAGAACTTATGACTTCATACTTTCTTCCTGGGGCTAAGTAGTGCTGGCTCATACCCGCTACTGCACATCACCTTCTAGAGCAAATAACTCCTCATGCTCTGTTCCTGTGAAAGTAAAATACAAGCTTCTGACTCCTGTCATCTGGGGCAGGTCCTATTTTTATGGAAATTCACTGGGTTTGGAAAAATACAAAGGTTTTAGGGAAATACAGCCACAGAGAGCTGGCTTAGTGTCTCACGGTTTGTCCCCAGGGCTGGACTGGATGGGGAACACCCAGTTTCACTTACTAGAGGTTGAACCAGAGTTCATTCATGTGCTCCTTAACTGTTCCTATGCCAGTCCACAAAGCTGTTGCCTGTGCTGTTGAGAGTCTGCTGCATCTCTAAGGGAACCACAGGGAATTGTACTATACTTGCTACAGAGAGAGGCATTGGATATACTGGGTCCATTAAACAGTTTGAAATAGGTCAGAAAGTTTAGGTAATGAGAAATGACCTTGTGGTAGCATTTTGAGTGAGAACTAGGAAAATGTTCCCATATACAAACATGTCCAAAATGTCTCTAGTTTCTGGGAAAGCCTTGTCCAATTCATCTTTGTAAGGTAAGCAATTAGTTAAATAGCTATAATTTATGTGCTCACTCACCCATAAGTGTGAATTGCAATTCCTTGCCTCCTTGACCCTAAAGAGATATGTCTGGGTTTAATGACTCTAATTCAGATGGTACTTTACCCACAGACACTGTTGGCGACGTCAGCATTTCTTGCATGACAGGGTAAGGGTTCATTACTCCGGGAGAGCAAATCCAAAGCCATACCTAGGAACAGATCCAACACTAGTCTAGCCACGCTCTAGCAACCCGCTTCCAAGCGTCCAACAGCCTGAGCACTGCTGATTGAATCTACCATCAGCGATGTGTTTTTCGAGATCCCAGCTGTTACCCTGGACTCACCAGGAGGACTAGCATGCAAAGCTTTCAGGAGGGAAAGAAAGATCCTGTTCTCTGCCAGTTTCAACACTGCTGTGTGATGTGTAGGAGGCAGCAAAGCATGTCCAGAAACCAGCTAGGCTGGAAGAACAGCCAAACCTTTTGTGAGCGGGGTTCCCACTTTCAGCTGAGCAAAGGCACTAATGTTTCCGGAATGCATTATTTCTGACATTTAAAAATGCCTGGCTTTACAAAAGTTCAGTAAAACTTGGCTTTACTACAGTTAGTATGAATTTTACCACTGATTTCAGCAGAGCTAGAATTTTACCTTGGACATACAGACCCACAAATCATCTATAAAAAAATCCACCTATTTAAACTTACTGCAAAACGTTTTTGTAGTCAGGTTTACGATATAAGATGAAAGATCACACTGCCAGTTTAAGTTGAGTCAGACACTGAAAGCCCTTTCGCATTTAAGGCATGATACTTGGGAATAGGATGACAGCCTGTACCATTTCACTCTTTAGTAGCACATAATAGAGCAAGTGCCACCTGTTACAAAGGCTGTCAGCACTCTCTTCGGTGGAAGGGTGATCAAACAATGAAAAACACTTGCCTGATCCAGTCAGGATTTATGATGATATGCTTCTGAGTACATTTTGGGTTTTAACTGTAAGAAAAAATACAAACATGAATGCATCTATCTACATCACTGACCTTTGCCCCTGAGCTGGCAAATTTCTTTATTCCTCCTTTCGCCTTTTACATATTTTGCTTGCAAATATTTTATTCCATATCTACTTGCAAAGTTGCTTCCTCCATAACATTTCCCTTGATCACCTCTTTCAGACACCCCATTACTGAGTTGCCCCAAATCTACACGAAACAAAATCTGCTCAAACTCACCAGGATAAAGTTAGGTTTATAATTTTTTTTCCAGTTCTTCCTCTCCTCCTCTGTTGTTTAAAGTTAAGAGAACCAGTTTCCAGCCAGGCTGTGTGGGCAGGAGACCCAGTAGGAATGGAGGCCATTCCTTTCTGCAGAAGTGCCTACGAGGATCACCCTCTGTTTAAACAGTCCTGCTTGCCATCGTAAGAAGGATGCATATGGCTGGCTTCCATTTTTCCACACTGCCTTAGCTTAAGGAGAATATTTTTTCTCTCTCACTTATAAATAAATTTTGTAAGTTCCCTGAAGGCTTTGGGTGAATTGTGCCAGATGAACCTTGTTTGTTAGGATACTTAGCACAATTACCATATAACACCTGTTTTGTTATGACATTTCCCATATGTACAATCAATCCACTGTAGCCACCCAGAGCCTGAGGACTTACTTCACTTTGTACTTAAGGTTTGTTTCTGTTTGTTTAAATAAGCATTTAAGGCAAAGCAAAGTGGAAATACCAGCATTTGATCAGGCTCTGGCAAGCAGCTCAGAGAGCTGCACAGCAAACCAAGGAGGAGACTGCAGAGGTGCATTTCTACCCCGTCATGGGCATGCTTGAAGAAATGAGGATGATTAAAATGAAGGTGACAGAAGACACTACTGCTTAAGCTGTGATCTTGCAAAGACTTTGAAGCAGGTGAGCTTTCAGGGCTATCCAGGACCACCCTGATGTCCTTAGCTGTCTCTATGACTGCAGGAATCGAGCAAATAAGGTGCTTCTTGCAGGCTCCAGATTTGAAGCTCCAGAGCTTGTGAAAAGCTTGGGAGGAAAGGGCAGAGTTGCTCACATGCTGGAGTGCTTCAGGTCCCCCTTTTTAGTCCTGTCCCGCTCAGCAGGCCAAGCTATGTCTGCACCATCATGCCACTGTGCTCCTGACCATAGTTGAGCCCCAGCTGCCTCCGTTTGTCTTCTCTAACCACATCACAGCCTCCTCCAGCTTGGCTCTGACGCACGCAAACCAGCTTCTTCAGGGGAAGGATGGAGCGTGGAGAAGGTGCTGATGGGCAAGTCACCTCCTGCCTGCACACATGGGCCTGATGCAATTGTTACACTCCAAAAGGGCCAGGAGACCTCGGACATGTGGGTGCAATTAGTGGTCCCACTTTCTTGGGGATGTCTACTGAAGGCGTGGAAGACACAGCAAGGGAATTTCCCCTCACAGCTCAACCCATTGCTCTCCACGATGCTGTCATGTATGTGTGGGAGGCAGCCTGTGGTTAGTAGAGGAGTGAGCTGATGGAGCATCTCCTTTGTGTAAAATCCCATTGGTACCACAGATGATACACGCAGAATCACAGAATCATGGGAAAACTGAGGCTGAAATGGACCACAGGCACGCTCCAGTCCAACCTCCTGCTCACAGCAAGGTCAGCTATGAGAGCAGATCAGGTGGCTCAGGGCTTTATCCAGCTGGGTCTTGAAAACCTCCAAGGATGGTGACAGCACAACCTCTCTGGGCAGCGACTTCCAGTATTCAGTTGTCCTCATCGTGAAAAAGCTTTTTTCTGATATCCATTCTAAACCTCTTTTTTCAATTCATAACCATTGCTCCTTGTCCTGCTGCCACGCACCTCTGTGAAGAACCTGCCTCCATTTTCTCAACAACTTCCCTGTAGGTACTGAGGGGCTGAGGGGCTGCCCTTATGTCCTCCCAAGGCCACCTCTTCCCCAGGCTGAACAAGCCCAGTTCTCACTGGGCAAGTGTTCCAGCCCTGGCCACCTCAGTGGCCCTCTGCTGAGCTCGCTCCAGCTTATTGGTGTCTTTCTTGTATTAGGTGGTCCAGCATGGAACTTCATGTGACTGGGATGAAGACAGAAAAACATCAGCTGTAATAGCACTACCTGCATTGGGTTTTATTTTGTGCCTAATCACAGGCACAGTGAAGTTTTGCTTCACTTTCAGCTTTGTGAAAATGTCACAAAGAAAACTTTATTGGACGTGCTTAGAGCAGATTGTATTAGTTTGTTACTATCTTTTGGATTTTGGTAATACTAGAATTTTTTTTAAGAGATATACAGAATTAGGAACTCCATATATGTAGTTTCAAAGCACATAAAACATGTAGAGTACTACTGCTATTTTGAAACATTTTCTTTTATATCAGTCAGATTTGCAATATATAGATCTACAAAATCTACCATTTGGTTAATTTTTTATTTATTCAGAATTAGGAAGCTTCAATGTTATTTTCAGATTTATTTTTCCAAAAGATTTATTTTTCAAAAAATTTGTTGAATCACAGTGGAAAACTCTACTAAAATGCCAGATTTCAGCACACAGTTATTTTTCCAGTATGAAAAAAATGCTTACATTGAAAGATGAGTCAGTTAAAAAGTTTATGAATCTGAAGCAGTTGTTATATTAATGTTGAATTTTCTAAGGGATGGATTCTTATTTGATAGAAACTGGCATGCCAACACGCCACCAACTGCAGCTGACAATCTGATCCTGAATGCAATCACCCAACTCAAAAAGTAGAAATGCATTCAAAAAACAATTAGAAAAAAATCATGCTGAAAAGGCCATCAACAACAATTCCATGAAAAAGATGTAGGTGCACAGGGTGTCATTATACTATGGATTGCTGGGTACTACAAGGATTTACTGAATAAAAATACGCTTGTCCTGTTCTGATAATGTTCTCCAATTATTAGGTGCCAGACACCGAGCAAGACTGGACTGAGCTACGTGGATCCTTGGTCTAGCACAGTTCTGTCACTCTGATTTTTTTTTTTTTACTTCCTCAAAACTAACAACATGCTAGCTATCATCAGTCACACAGTTCTCCTTTATATAGTAGAGACTACTGTACTTCTCTGATTCTCAAATGAAGCCATGCTTAACTTTATTTACACATATTTTGTGAAATACAAACTGTGTGGTGCAAAACATTGCTGTGCTTAATTTCTGTAAAAATATCCATTTAAGACACCCCAACTGACATCAGTCACTGAGAAAAACACATTTAAAATGTCTACGCTCTGACTTGTTTTTGCACAAGAAATCACATGCCACAGATGCACATTTTGTTTTGAACTACAAACTTCAGACTTTTTTTTTTCTCCCTGCGAGGCATACTGAGCTACCACTGCTGAGCGGTGCAGGGATTTAGCAGGCACAGTTAGCAAAGAACCCCCTGGAAATCCCATCAGTGTGTCAAGACTGATGTTATTGATGTATATGGGGAGACTTCTCATTCCAACCCCTGCTGCTCCTTTAGAAACCCAGAGGATTGTTAACATGGTTAGAGAGAGTTCATGAACTCTGCTCTGTATGAATGCAAAGCCTCTGGAACATTGATATGGAAGTGGAGACTCTCTTGCCTTTGTTTCTATTCATGTTCCTTTACATAATATTTTAATGATTAAGAACCAGATTTAGCCCTCTGAGATGCCTGCTGACTCCTCTGAAGTCACCCGATTGTAACCAAACGCAGAATTTAATCCTGAATTTTGTAAAAATGAGGTGATAAAAATCCCAGCTCTTCCAACTTCACAGAACTTTTAAATAAAACCATCCCCTTTGGCTCCTGCCATCTATTGTTGATTCTACTGAAAAACAAAAGAGAAAAGGAAGCTTAAAAGACACAGCACAACTCTGTGCATCTGGCTTTTGTGCCAGAGGCATAAGCACAGAGTAAGTTCCTTCCATGTCTTTTTTACCAGTGCTACACACACTCCACCAGGCAAGTGAAGGGCCTGATCCCTTCTAGCATCCTCAGGGATACAAACGGCTTCTAGGGTGGCAGATGTAAAGCTGCTTTCCCCCAGCAGCCAGAGGTTCAACTGCAGGAGCTGAGCTGTGCCATCAGAAGGTATGCTGCAGCATACTCATGGAGTGCCAAATTGCTCATTGAGCCATTTCGCAGCATTCTCAGGATAAGCCAGTTCCCACCGGTGTAGTGTGAACCACTGAGGTGACCATGAAGTATAACATGAAGCAGGGAATTACAACAGTCATTCCTTAATTTACCACACCTAAGCCTCACTTGAGAAAAACAAGTTTTTTGCTGTTCCCTGCTGCCAGCCTGCCACCAGCCTCCTCCATTGCCTACCCTCCCTCTCCAGAGAGGTTCAGCAGAGCTTCTTAGATTGGGTCCTGTTTGTCATCCGTAAAGTGCTCTCACTTCACGAGTCAGGCACCATGTACTGGCTGGGAACTGCTGGAAGGGAGGAAGGTCTATGCTATAACCTCACAGACACTTCTTGAACTACCTATTTACAAGGCACAGCTGAGATGCCCTCTCTCCCCTGTTTTTTTAATATAGCTTTCTCTTTTTGACAGCTTGGACTCTTTTATATTCAGTGGGCCAAATTCTAAGGAGTATAAAATTGATTTAGCTTGCATACAAAAGGTCATCTTACACTGTGCTCTGAATTTCAGTTTCTTGGTACTCTAAAGTTATAGGATGAGTTATGAAATGTACAATAGCTACTAAAAAATTTTAAACACCTTATAGTTATAACTAATAAAATGTTTACAGCTAGCACATAATTAAGAAAACTGCTTGATACAGCTCTAGGCTGGTAGATCACTTTGGGAGAGTAAATACATGCTGCAGCAGCAACCTAGTTTTTACCAGGAGTTTGTTCATAATAATAGCTGGGGCAGTCACTTAATTTTCACAACTATCACTCTGAGTAACTTCTGAAAGACGATGAGATGGAGCTCAGACATGGAGAAAAGAGACATCCTTGACTGTCTTCTCTACCATACCTTCTCATTTTGCTGGCTTGCTTCATGTGTTTAGGTATGGGGAAGTTTAAATAAAAGGTTCTAGCCTGAGACTGTAAAGAAATGCAGTGATTTCAGATGTGATGGTTGATGAACGTGGTGGTTGATGTAACCTGAGACCACATGTTCTCTGCAGTAAAAAAAAAAAAAGATTTATTGACAGCTGCTTGTGGACACAGCATTTTGTTCAAACCAAATGCTAAAACAACAAGAAGCCTACTGCCGCTGCCACCACCAAAGCCACAAGCAAACAGCTCATATCTTGGAACTGAAGTCTAACTAAACAGACCGCCTCTCTGCATCTAGAAAGCGTCTGGCCAGATGAACGCTGAGCAATTATTGCCATTTCTGGTTAGCTCTGCCTAATGATAGGCCATAACACTTTTATGTTTTTATTCTGTTTTCAGTAGACATTTATCCAGTGACACGCTCTCTTGCAGTGTAAACTTACCTGTCTTGAACAGAAATAAAACACATTTCAACCAGCTACGTTTTGCCACTAGATGTAAGATTGCTCTGCTTATACTGTCAATGATCCTGTCATTTTTTTCCAGAGTGTTGTATGATATTGTGCTTCTGGGTCCTGCTATAACAAGTGAAGTCAGGAATTCCCTTCTCAGAGTGAAGCCTTCATTGCTGATGGCTGTATTGACATGGAGATGATGGCTGAGGGTAATGTGTATTGAAGGCACAGCAGCCTGCTGAGATTGGTGATAGTTATTCCTGAAATGCTTAATATAATCTTAAATTTTTCACTGTTTTGTCAAGCAAGGACACGCTTGGTTGGAAGGCATCATAATTTCAAGAGTTCAGGTCTGAACCTAGTTTTGTTTTATATATCTTTTAGACATGAGAGCACATGTGCAGACTCCTGAAGTTCTTCCTTGTACCCAGGTCATCTTACTCAGCAAAATAAGCAGAAAAGGCATCACAGTCATCTTTACATTTGGGTGCAGGCTGTGTGGGATTTCTGTTCTTAGCAGTGCCAGTCCACCTGCATGGGAGTCCGCAGCAAAGTCCAAACACAGCTCTCCCGTTATCTAAAAGGGTTCATCAGTCTTCAAGAAGGGAGAACTGCCTCTTCTGGGCACCCAGCTCCCCCGAGTGATAAGAAGGATGCAGACACATTACGTATCTTCCGCAAGGAACACGACACAGAAACCCTGATTGTGCAGAAGTCTGTCAGTTCAGGCAGACACTGAAAAGCAAACCTTGCCCTCCGCTCTTCCTTCATCCTAAGGTGAACGGACCACTGAGATCAGTGACTTATGATTGATCATTGTTACTATCTGTCATGATTAACTTTAAGAATACAAGACCTTCATCTTCATTTACGTGACTGCAATATCCCTGGCTGTGGTGCAATTTTGGGGATAGGATGCAAAGGAATAGTCCTTTGAGATGACATGGCTGGTCCCTGTATATTCTCTTCATGTCTCAGGGAGCAAATTTTGGATTTGCTCATCCAGCCGGAATATAAATGACCATTTCTGCTGACGATGCATAAACCAGAAAAGATCCCAGGCCATCCATCAACTGTTCTAGAGCAATCCTTAAATGTAGCAATATGTGTTCACCCACATGCTCTTGCTTGCTGCTTGGATAGGAATCATCCCTTCAATACATTTGAGGTTGAACCTCCCAGATAACTTTTTTACTAGCTTTTAGCTATCCTGTAGTCAGAAAATAAAGGGGTAAAAAAACCCCTTTAGCCGTTTTATCACTGAATTTATGATTATTAGCTTACAAAATTAAATTGCACAGAGAAAGGTCCAATGGTTTGGAACTTTGAAACATAACTTTCATACAAGTCTTCATTTCAATTTCTCATCAATAATTCTCAGAAGATGGCTTCATTTTATTGCCAAAAGTTTTTATTTTTATGAAGGGCATTTTCTTGAAAATAACAAATGATTCAGGTGATTTATATCTATTTTTAAACATAACACCTTAGTATGCACTCTACCTTATTACGGATGTCTGTCACTCATGCTTCAGTCCAGTGGAATTACTGGTGAAACTATGACTAATAAAATTGGTTGTGAACCAAAATTCAATAACAGCAAAGTTAATTACATGTTTGCAAGAGTATAAACTTACAGTTTGATCAATATGTAAATTCTGACCTTCAATGGTCTTTTCAGCCTTCTTTTAAGCTTTTAGTCTTGCAAAGATTAACTTAACTGCCTAGAACTTCCTTTTATGAAGTTACCAGAATATGAGAACAAAGAATTTCAAATGGTGACTTTATATTTTTTAGAAATTTAAAAAAATACAAACTGTAGATGCTGTAAGTACTCATTCATCTGACTGAACAGCAGCATTAAACTAATACATATTTACTATACCAAGAATAGCTACTTAATATTTTTGATATTTATTTTCATATAAACTATGCTATTAACTATATTAACACAGCATGCTTGAAACACACTGTTTGAGACTCCTGTCCAAAGTGAAGAGTTCTGTACAAGGGATGGTTGTTGAATTAAAGCATTTTTGAAGTTATTTGTTTACATATCAACAATTGTCTTTCTCTGAATGAATGACTACTTTTTTATCTACCTTTCCCAAAGTGGATCTAAAGACACCAGTGCACTTGGTTTTATACTGCTTCTTCTAGGGAATCCATTTCTCTTGCAGATTAAACAGGCCTATCATAGCCTGTATTTAACATTGCTATGGATAGTAATAAGCTTGACACACACAAGCGTTATTCAGGGCAGTCAAGAAAACATGTTTTTGGACACATAACTTTCTGGTTAAGCTCTAATCTGACCTTGGGATGACATGTTGTTTGAGTGAACAATTTGCAGAATACTGCCAGCTGCACCACAAAAATTCACTGAGAAGCACATTGTTTCTATCTAGACATTCATAACTTGTATGTTTGCTTGGCTGGTTTTGTGTGTTACGTTTATGTCCTCAGAGTCAGCAGGGAATTGCAGTGACGAGGACGGAAACTGAAGGAAGTCCTAGCTCAGACTTGAATATATCCTATTGTGTAATATGAGGCTGTATTTTTCTGGAGGATTTGTGGTTACAAAGCAAACCACAAGACCAAAGCAATTGGATGCTTTCTAGCATGTTTGGAATGACGGAATGACTTCTACAGTAGGACATAGGTGCTCCAGTTCAGCTCTTAGGCAGCTCTTAGACACTGAAGTAGGTTGCTTGATGGACACAGAAAGGACTGACTTATTTTAAAATAACCTGCAGAATTTCACTTAATGTTTTAAAATTATTATTCCCTCAGAAAGATTATATGTCTGATTGGGAATAACAGATAGTACTTTATTTGGGAGGTGTGGAATCTTATGGCTTACCTAATCGTAGCTTTGCTTCTGGAGCCTCCCTCCATGTCCTACCAATCCACTATTTCTAGATCTATCAAAGGTCCCAGCATTTCCTCTTTTCCTTGTGATTGGCTTTGTCAGTGCTAGAGCAGAAGAAGTCCTAGCCCAGGAAGGTTTACTCCTTCATTTTAAATGGCCACGGGAAACTAATTTCTCTCCTGATTTAAACTGATATCCTCTGATATTGTTAATGTTACCTGGGAGCTTCTATATGCTTCATGCAATTAATTCCTCGATTTCTGTCTTCTTAGGGTAACAGAATTACTGAAGAGAATAAAAGAACCAAACAACTTAATTTGGTTTAGTATCCGCAATAATTTCAGGCTTGACTAAAGGGGGAATAATGTTGCATGGGAATGGTGTTTTAAATGTACAAAATGAGAACATTATACACATCACAGGAACATAGGTGGTCAGTCTATAACAGCACGGAAAGCTTACTCTAGAGTCCAGCCCAAGAGGTACTCTTTAGAAGGAGGTGTAGTCCTTCCTGATCTTGAGCATCCCTTTTCCCCAGCACTGACACAACTGGGAACCAGAGGACCCAAGCGGCTTGCATAAGGCCCTTGGTACCTTGCAGAACTGGCTGCAGCATTTCTGTTGATGAAAAAGCCAGAGCTGTATTACTGCTCATTGCTGGAGTATAAAGTTTAGTGTATTTTGCATGGTGTTTGCTAAAGAAGGCTAAAAAAGGCTTGGTAAGGTATAATGAATGTATATTTTGCCCTTGTTGATGCGATTTGATTACAATGCTGAAATAGAAAAGCAAGTGTAAAGCATCAGGCAACACACAAAAAGCGAACCTAGTGAGAATTACTTGGTCATTGAAATCTAAAAGTCAGGAAGGTTTCGATCTTTGGGCTCACCTATAATTTGTGCACCATAAATGTAGACTGAAGTCGTTAGGGACTTTGTAATGACAGTGCTGTCTATAACAGTATCATCAAGCAAGACATTGGCATAAATCATTGGCACTTTGCAAAGTGTCACTTCTGTCAACCTCCCAGTGATGTGATCTTTAGTCTTTCAAATCTATAGACTGGCATTTGGATCAGCTAAGCACCTAACATCCTGTCTTGCATATTAAAGCTGCTTTAGCCAATATCTAAATGCTGAAGTAATGCCTGCTTAAAAATATTTTTGAATTATTTGCATAATATAATCCCACTACTTTAAAGCTTTCCTTTAGGGCATAACTGTACAGTCTGTCCTCTGTTGATGAATTCACAACTACCTTAATCAATAATGAAAAAAATTGCTATTAATTGAAGCAAGAAGCCCTGTAAAATGACTAAATGGATGCTAAGAAAAATCAGATACTAAAATAATTACAGTTTATATAATACTTTCAAACAAATGTTATGAAGACTGAAGCTTTTCAGTTTGAAATTGTTTTAGATAATATACAAGCTTTTTATGGATTGGAATTGTGCTTGTATGGATTGATATAAATAGACTAAATAACATAAGAAGATTTAGTAATGGCTGAAAGTGGACAGCAAGCAAAGAAAGGTATCATCTTCCATCTCTTGAATGAACCTCAACACTGGAACTCAGTAACGTAGCACCTCTCTGGACAATACTGAAATCCTATCGGAATTGCCTTGTTTTCCCATGGGTGAGTTTTTAGAGATGATATATTGCTAGATGTGTAAACACTGCTGGGTATGTTCCCAGCACTGGATGTCTGTTAACGTTACTGATAAATTGTTAGAAGGTCCCTAGTATGGTCTTGTTCAGTGACTGTTGTGTTAAGAACATTCATTGACTGGTACAGATGTTGTTGTAATGGCTACCTGAA
This sequence comes from Ciconia boyciana, assembly GCF_034638445.1. Lineage (NCBI taxonomy): Eukaryota > Metazoa > Chordata > Aves > Ciconiiformes > Ciconiidae > Ciconia > Ciconia boyciana. Next base: position 131,381,993 of record NC_132935.1, read on the forward strand.
GCTACTAAGAAGCGTGTGCAGAATTTTCAGGTATTCTTATGATGACACTGAGATGGCAAAGTATAGTCACTTCATTATACTCTTCTCCTCCTTCCTTAAGCTATTACAGCTCAGGGTTGTATCTTGTATGAGATTTTAGAAGAGTTTTCTTTTGGATTATGAACATACTTGTTGAAGGCACTTTAAGAACCCTTGTACTCTGTGCCAAAGCCAAACTGATTTATATACCTACCATGTAATTTAAAAGACGTTGCATTTATATACACAGATGCAATGAAAGGCATGACATCACCTTTGCCACAAATAAAAATATATGTAGCTCTATGAAAGTCAACAAATTCATGATCACCTACACCCAAGACTAAACTATCTTACTCACATTCTAGAAGGCATGTGCATCTTAGACGGCAGATGCTTGGAAAATGCTAGATTAGACAAGTGGATTTCAGTCTCTTGCCCACTGGTCTCTGGAAGTTTGTGAACTACTTCTAAAGTGTCTATAAAAGGTTACTAAAAACCAGACCTGTTTTCAATATATTTAGGTATCCTCTCCTCTGTTGAAAAAATTGAAGAGGTTGAATGGAGGGAAATGAGGCATAGCAATTAGATTAACATTAAGCATCTTCAAACTCAGGCTGAGTTTTAAGAAAGTTATATATTATAGGTGTTCAGATTTTACGAAGGTCTTACAGAATTCTGGCTTAAGTAGCTGTACAGTCTCATTTGTCAGTAAATAAACAAATCTAGAACTATTATTTAGAATATTGTGGTGTATGTAAGCTCTGTGATGGACTGAAGCACTATTGTTCTACATCCTTTGTCCAAGCACAACATAATTTTGGTTTATAATTGCCATCACAACAGAAGTGGACAGTAGAAGAATGGCAACATTCTCACAAAAACTTTACAATGGTGAGAATCACAGACGGATGACCTCACAAATTGATTTTATTGTGTTTTTGATTGCCAAAGGTAATAAATGAGTAACTTAGCCAGGTTGTACCAATAAATTTGAAGCAAAATGGCTACAAGTGAACATGATATAAACAAATGTGCTCAGAGTTGAAAGACTTATACCTCTTTTGGCATAAAAGCTGCCATATCTTTCTAGATATGTTGAAGTCTTCAGTGTTTAATTTAGAAAACCTCTTTTACAGGCAAGAGGAAAGAATACAATTCTACATTATAAGCCTTTAATGATCGGAAGTGCAAGCAATAGATGTAGTTTCTTATTTAAAAGACTAGAAGATATTTTAGAATTAACTTGGAAATATAATAAGAGCATCATCCATCATCCACCTGAAACTCAAAGGAGAAGCCCCTCTTCCACCTTTGTTATTTAATGTTAACATATTCATAGCATATCTCCTAGGGTTTTTTTGTGTTTAAGCTGTGCAATAGTGAAGTCATAGCTTTCTGTAAAGATCAGGAAGGAAAAGTGAACTAATATTTGCATTTCTGCTTACTGATCTTGTTTGTTCATAAGCTCAAAAAATATCTGTTCATGTTTACATGACTTTTTCTACCATGAACTATGTTAAGTGATGAGGGATGAGACCATATCTGTGTATTTAAAGGGATAAAAAGAAAGAATTACAAGGAAGATTTCTATCAAGTGTTTGGTTAGTAATTGGAAACAAAAGAAGAAACCATCAGCACTGAAATAATTACTATCCTGCCATGGGCTTTATGGGGCCAGGATTTTCTTCCCTAGGATGCGGACCAGAATAAGAAAAACAATTGCACAAATCATAATGGATTCAGGGATAAGTCTGGAAAATAAAGAGATCATACTCCAACTCCATTTCCAGTCTCTCTGTAGGTACATGTTTTATCTAACTGATCAACAGCAAAACAGAAGCTCATTAGATTTAATAGTTAACATTTCATTGCAATGAACAAAATTCATTGCATCCAAGGCAGGGGCAGAGGAGTGGTCTCAACAGAAGAAACAACCCTCCCTTGACACTCTATTTCTTCCTTATAATGGACTCAGCATGCAGGGAGCTGAATGATTTCACCAGATACTGAGGTCAATGAGCTAAATTCTCTGCTCTTATACAATGTCACTGTAGCATAACTCTGCTGAAGCCAGTTAAGTCAGACCAGTGGAAAACTGGTCCAAATGAGAATGGATCTGTCCCAAGAAGGAGCCAAGATGCTCAGCAACTCAAGAAAATGCCGTATCTGTTATAGCATAGCTTCTTGGCAGAATATCAGATGGGAGAATAAGATTAAGGGAAGTCCCACTTCCTTTCTGGTTTAAATGTTCTCTCTCACTTAACACAGAATATTGTTTTTCCCATACATATAAGCAGCAATAGTTCGAATGAAACATAGCACTTCAAGCAACAATTGCTCCACACCTAGAAAAAAAACCAATTACATTAATTCAGTGCTGGAGGCCACTGAGTGGCAGGGTAGCCTTATATCACTATAGGCATAAATTTCTTCAGGACCAAGCCTGAATCTCTTTGTAGTGCTCAGATGGACAAGCCCTCTCGGTGAGATTTCATCGGTCTGCAGAAAGCTTTACTGATGGGTGTGGACATACCTGAGAGCACAGCTGCTTGCTCTCTGACTCCTGAACCCTGAACTTTTTATCACTCTCTCCAGTTTTCTTCTCTTCACTTTTGAGTTTTATCTACTTTAAGAATTCAGTGAGATTTCCTGCATCGTCTTTTCTTCTTTCCAAGCATTGTTCATGATGCTTCCACTTCCTCTGTTGTTCTGTCACAGACAGTTCCTCTCTCTGCTCTTCTTATATGCTCCCAGGGCAAGAGTCTGGAGAAGCAGCATCAACACCTGACTCTTCCCAACATCCAAGATTCAGCTGGCCTGGAAGAAGATAGTAACTAGTAACTTCACTGAGTAAGCTGTGGGCATAAAATCTCATAGTTTGGGGGGAGGGGGCTGTAAGAGGTTTATTGCATAACTGTAGGTGATAAATGTTAAGAGGTCGGCTACCAAGGTGGCTGATTTAAGATGTTGCAGTGCTGCTTTCCCCTTCTGGGACTTTCACAGGGGATGAGGCATTGAGTTCTTACTGATTTTCAGCAAATTGGGCCTGACTTTCCCAGGACCTTTGCAAATGTCTGCTATTATTTAAGCAAGTCTTGAAATTCTTGTACCAGTTCTAATAAAAGGTGTTACTGCTTCACTTATGATTTACCAGGGAGGCTGATGACTACCTGGGATACAGTAGACAGCAACTATTCACCCCTTTAAGTGCCTGGTCCTAAATGGGAGATAGCTGTAGCAAAGTAGTATCTTCTTATTTCCTCTCTTCCTGCCTCTGTCACCATCAAAATATTCTCTCTCACCACATTTCATAAGGAGCTTCCACTTGATATGAATTTTATATCTAGTATTATTTGTGATGCTCTGTTTCTCAGTCCCTTTGTAGATTTTGTCAATATAGCCGAAAAAGCTTCAAGCCTGAATGTCACTACATGTTTGTACAACAACATAACAGAACCTGCGCTGGTCAGGGCTGCAAGGTGCAACTGCTGTAGTTAATTAACTAGCTTGACTCTTTAGTAGTAAACTGGGTTTTGTACTAATACTGAGACATTCTCAGGATCTGAAGAAGTGGAAAATGCCTTTGATCCTTTGATCTGGCCATTGTCATCCAAATAGTGCAATAGATCAATTTAAAAATGTGTTATATAGTTTAAAATTATAAAATAATAATCTTGAACCCTGACTTTTAAGATGCAAAGATGTAATGGGTACTCATGCTTCTTAAAGTCTTCAGGAGATTTTTCAGGAAATGGTTCTCTAGCTTTGCTTCAAGTATTACTTACCCTTACACCTAGTATCTGGTAAAGGAGCTTAGAAAAGTGTTTGCATCCTCAACAACTTATCAGAAAACATGTGTAAAAATACTCAAAGACAATGCATACAACTGTTCCTTATGGACTTATGATGACAATATGTATCAAACACTCAGCACATATCTAGGCAGCAGCTAAAGTTCAGCTACTCAACTTTAACCCCCAAGAGGAGGTCAACAGGAAAAAGGAATGCATGTTAAAGCTCACACCGATGTTAAGTGAGATTCCTTCAATGGGCCTTGAAATCCTACTCGAGATATCAGCAGTGGGGCTGAGTGCCTTGGAATGCAAATCGAGCTTGTTACTCGGCATCACAGGAGTCATAAAAGTTCTACATCAAAGATGCAGATACAGGCTGAATTTTATCCAAGGGATATTTCACCACCTACCCAACGCCAGCTTCCAATCTGGGACAATGGCAGGGAATACTTTGAACTACTTGTCATGGCAGGACATGTAAAATGCTGCTGATTAGACTCCTTCTGGCTTCACAAACACTTTATCATTGTTTGTTCCACTAAATTAACACCAGAAATGTAAGATCGTGGAACAAAGGCTCCATGAAATGCTTTAAAACATGAAAATCCTCACACCTTACAACCTCCATTTTTATTGAATGATCTTTCATGTTGGATCTTTCATGTATCAATAAAAACAAAGCAATCTCACTTCTGAGTGTTGCCAAACTAAATAATGAAATGTAGCATTTTACTGGCCATGAGATGCCTCCAAACTTTAATGATTAATTTTAAACAATTTAGATACACTGCTTCACCTGCAAGCATGGCAAAAAAAAAAAAAAAAAAAAATATCCAGGGGACATGTAAGAGAATGGCACAGTTAACAAAAATCCCCCAGTTTTTGTTGTTCATTGTTTAAAGTTCAAAGCACATGAAAGGGCGCAGCAAAGAACCACAGGGATCACATTTTATTCATCTCTTAAATTAGGGGGAAGGATGTACCAAGGAAGTGAAAAATTCAGATAAATTGAGGGGAAATGAAGTGGAGCAATAAAATTCAAAATAATGATAATTTGCATAAACTCAGGTGTTTTACTGTTAGTAGATTGAGCAATTGAATGAAAGGGAATATAAAACCACGCAACAAAAGGCATGCAGAGGATAAAAAAAGAGACTGGAACAACATTTGTGTGGTACTTGCCACACAGGTTATAACCTATGAAACAAGATCGATGAAAACAAGACTCAGCAGTCTGGACTTCTTTGTTTCATTCCTGTGATGAAGATGAGAGAAGAGATACATAACTCAAATCATTTTTTTTTTCTTAACTTCTGGAAGGTTTTAAGATACTGCACTGCAGAATGAGGTACAAAAATGCAGACAGACAGACAGATGAGCAGGAACGTTCATGAGGAAAGGAGACCTGTACCTTTTGTCTTGTATTTAAACCATAATTTTTTTTACGGGTCCTCTTTTTATTTTTTTTGCTGAGCGGACTTTGCCTGCTGTTTCCTTCCATGCCGCTCTCTGTACTTCTCCTTTTACGATCTGAACTCAACCTTTCGTGCTGACCACCCTTTGGTGAAGGCTGTCCTGCCATCACCCACCAGTGAATGCTGGTGAACACCACCACCCAGCAGGCCATAGCAGAGCAAATCAAGCCATAGGGCGTCTGAACCTGTGTCCAATTGCCCTCACACAAGGAAGATGTTTTATACTGTGCAGTTGTTTCCTGCTGAATCTGTGTGCTCTGCTCCCTCTGCAATATTCATTAACACAAGTCACTTGTACAGTAAATATTTATTTAACTTTAAGATTTATATAGTGTCTTTCCCTACAGCATCTAGGTGGTATTTGCAGAAATTAAAAACATAAGTTATATGAAGCTTTCAATAATGTTTTGCATTAAACTGCTACTGTTGTCAGAAATAAATCAGCCATATTGTCATGAAATGAAATAAACCTAACAAAACCCAAACAAGCAGAAGTACAAAATCAATCAACCAAAAGCTAACCAAATAAATGCAGCTTGCATAAATACAAGCAAGAAAGATTGGCTATCAGCTGCATCTTTGAAATACCTAGACATGAATGAAAGCAGGCATCATTAATCTGCATTGATTGCACTTGTTTGCTGTGCCGTGCTTCCTATCTGACCTGAACACTAGCTGGAAGCCATATTGCTAACGTTATTTGTAGGCAGATGTATGTTTGCGGCAGAGACGGTGTTAAAGGCGAGCAATCACGGTAACTGCTAAGTTTAGGAATGTGAAAGGGGAGCATTTTTCTCTGGCAGCAAAGGCAGTTTGAGGGGTTCCAGCCTTGTTGCTCATTTTCTCCTTTGTCTCTCTGTTCATCATTCCAGTGGTTGCTTAAGGGCAGCTATTAGTGCAATTTTGCTATATGGTCAATTGGTGAGTTGTTTTAGATGAAATACCTCCAAAAGCACCATTAACAAAGAAAATCAGAAGGAACAGCAAGCTCCTCCAGTCATTGCACTGATCCAGTTTAGGACACAACCTCACAAACAGCTAAACCAGCACCACTAAGAGGCCAGTGACCTCTGGGAGTGAGAAAAGAGGGAGAAGCAGAGGCTGCAGAAAGCTCTTCAGCTGGCTTTACTGCCAGGGAAAATGCTTGTGTAACTACACACGAAGTTAGGGAGCTGTGCCAGTCTCCAGCGGTGGCTGTGGGAGAAAGAGGGACTTTTCCCTTTCCCAAGGCCCTCAGATGTCTGAAGCTGGCTCTGGTCACTACAGGCTTACAGCTACGGAGCTGCGTGTGAGCTGCTGTTTTAAACACTGCATGCACCATTGCTTTGCTTTTGCTTTTCGTGTTGGGCTACATGCTCAACCCATGGTAAGGCAAAGCACTTAACTGACTAACTTCACACATCCGAGTTAGGAAGGCTGCAATAAAGAATTGGTTTCCCGTTTGCATGCATTGTTTCCATAGGTTTCCTTTAGCGATGGGTTTCTCCCATAATAAAATACACAAAGAGAGCGAGGGAGCCCAAATCTGCCACAGTGCTTCCAACTGAGCAGTTCCCATTGAAAGGCGGCCAATTTGCTAGGTGCCTATGTGGAAAGCCAAGCACTCTCAAAAATCTAATCCACTCTCAGAGCACCTTCTGCTCCATGATCTATATTCCTATTTTACCTTTTCACCAGCTGATTATTTAAGTTCTAAAGTGTGCTGGATTAAGTTTGGTTTTCATTTGTAGCCCGTCACAGAAATAACATTATCCAGCTGTAGAAGAGAGCAAAAATGAATCCAGAGTGGTTTTACTTGCATATCAGTCCTGCAGCCATGACTCTCCCTGCTTGCATTAAGCGGGATTTATTTTTCCCTTTGTGAAGAATCAGTGGTTTGACTTATGATATTACTTAGCATGATGATGCTAGTGCAGGGACTGGCTCTTATTACAGCGATTTGGTAACAGATGCAGATATAAATGAACATACCTTAGAACAGCGTTTTCCCATCTTCCTCCTTTTAGTACCATATTGTGCTTTTTAAAACATCCTTTACAACTCCTTGCTAAGGAAACCCATCTGCATCATTCGCCCCTTTAAAGACCATCTTTGGTGAAATAGATTTCACAGGCAATGTAGTGAGGGTTTCATAGGAAATTGGATTTTTTTCCTCACTTTGTTGTATGAAAGGTTAAAATTTATTTCTGTTTGATCATGCACACCTCAAAGATGTCCCCTGCAGGCTCTGTCTGTTGCAGTTAACATGGGTTTAAAGAATGCTCTCTAGGCCATTTTGCAGTGAGAAAGTAGTAAGTCTTACATGGAAATGCAAACAAAACCTTTAAAGCTTTTGATCTTCTTGGGGACTTGATGAAATCTCTTGAGCAAATTGAAGGATTACATGCAACAGCAAATATGTACAAGTATAACAAATTAACTGTAAACGATATAACTAATCTAAAATGGAAGTATACGATGTTACTGTCTTATGGCAGCATTTGAACTTTGTTTCAGTAAAACTCAAGGATATTTTAAAAGAAATGGTAAATGACTATTGACTACAAATATTCATTCAAATGCAAAAGAGAATTGCTCTGGGGTTTCTTTTCCTTTAATCTCCTTCTGATTTGATCTAAGCACATCCTTCTAACCTTAATGCAGAGGGGCGGGAGGGAGTGGGGGGGGACAAGCTGTGAAATTCATACTGCTAATCCCCTGAGGACTTTCTAATCAGACAAGAGCCACTAGGGAGATAGTTTCCTAAAGGTCTTTTGTTTCTCCTCATGTAAAGAACACAGAGAGCAGGTACGCTACTGCGCATGGTACACTGAGACTTTTGCATGGTAAAACAATAACACTTTGAAAGGCAGCAGGATTACCATATCTTCTTGTACTAATTGTCATTCAAAAAGGTGACCTATAAATTTCCCCCTGCTTTGAGCATAGGTGGCGTGGTGACCTGGTCAACCCAGGTTCAAGTGTCATTGATTGGATGATGATGGACAAGGAAGAGTCCTTTGCCAGACATGAATCTACTTGACATTTCACTCATCAAGCACCTTGGGTTTATTTTCTAAATCAGCCTTTTCTCTTGCTTTGCTTACTGTTTAGCAACAGTGGCATGCACAGGCACATCATCACGTTTGCATCTGGTCACAGCTCTTGGGAGCAGGCGTAAAGGAAGAAAAGCCTATGGATAATTTTCACTTCACATAACTTTTAAATGAATGGGGTGAGCAGCAGCCAGGACTGAAACACTGAGAAACTCACATCATTAGGAACTTCAAAAGAGGAGGACTGCAAAGCCTCTCTTGCAGCATCATCAACTAATTTGTCATCCCTTTGGGAATGCTTCTGTTCAAAACGCTAGAAAATAATTCACAATCATGATAACAGTTTGAGAAAAAAGTCAAAGTGACCACCTTTATCAGGCCCTTTTGAAGTTAAATGTATCTCATTTCAAGACATGTAAAGTATTCTTAATATAGGCAACCACTAAAAAGATCATGTGCAGAAGGCTGCATCTTTTACTACTCTCGTGTTTACAGACAGGATTACAAATCCATGTTCTCTATTGAAATCAAAAATCAAACCTTTCAAAGTTGCCGTTTAATTACTACCACTGCCTGAAAAGTTTAACAGGTCCCAGACATTAAGGGCCTGTTTAAGACACAGTTTTTGCATCTGCCTTTCCAGTTGAACAGGTATAACCTTGAGCGTGAACCGAGCAGGAGGAACGTATTCGCATTGCACACTGTGCTTTAGGCACAGAAAACATATGCCCCTTGAACCATATTGATACTGAAAACACAGTACAGTCCTCCTCCCTCTCCCATGCCCACAGAGGTGTAGTTTTATTAGGGTAAAAGTGCTTTGTTTCGGTATGAATAACTGACAATCGGGAAAGGGACTGGACTGCAACACTCCTCCTGCATCAGTACCAGGGAGTATGCCAGTCCAGTCATTTCAACATAAAATATCTGTGGTATGGGTACCACTGCGTGAACATGCTGGCCAGCAGCCCAGCAGCGGCAGCAATGCCTGCCAGTGCGCAGTGGCCCACCCCAGGGCAACGAGGTGCAAGAGGTCTCAGTGGGGTCTGGGGGAGTCAGAGGAAGCAGAGCGCTTCTGCTTATCAGAAGATGGCTCTGTCCTATCAACCAGTCTGAGCCCCGCGGAGTGCAAAGGCTTTTCAGCACTGATTTGCTCTGTCAGGATGACAGGCTTATCTGGGACCTCCCTACGGCTGGCTAGGACAGATACCCCAGGTCCGGCCATTTAGGCACCGCTCCCTCCCTCGCAAGCTTACCACCAGGGTTGAGCCTTCCATGTGTTATCGTTCCCAATAATGACAGCGAGTGGTCTGGCTAGCTATACCATGCCATCGACGCCCGACGCTCACACAGAGTGAAGTACTGAATACAACTGATCCAAATTTGCAAAGAAAATGTTTGTTCACTACAAAAAGCAGTTTTGGTGCAGCTGAAAAAACTGACAAATTCATGCCAGGCTTGGTGAATTTTAAAATTCCACCCCCCTGAACAGTCAAGACATTTTACCTGCTGTTCAAGGATGCCTTAATTTAATAAGGAAAGAGGAGGTCTAATCCTCTCTCCCTTGAACCTTGGTGTCTAAATGAAACATCTTCATTATACAAAGTTGATTCTTGTTTGGCAGTTTTTATTCTTCAGGGGTGAAGGATGTAACTTCACAGTGAAAACTGAGAGCGTTTTTGGATGATGCAATATTTTCATTCAGCTTGCAGACTGTAAAATCAGTTTTCTCAGCTTTATTAATGTGAATATCTGCATGTGTTCTTTCTACTAATACAACATAGTAAAGAAGATGTCCCTGAAAGAACTGAACAATTCTGATATATGCAAGAATGCAGAAAAACGGTGTTTGGCTAGTAGTGTTGAGCAAGCAAAGACTGACTAATAGGTATGGGATGATGGAAGAGCAATCCAGGAGGCATTGGCACTGCTGATTTAATTGCATAACTTAACAGGTGAAAGAAGGATAGTATTAGTTCCCTGGCTATTTTTCCAGCTGCCTTTGGTAAAATGCACAGTGACCACGCCAGCTAGCAGGAATCTGCAAAATATGGCTGGGCATAAGTAAGCTGCAAGTCAAGTAGAGCAGCAGAATGATGCCGTGATTTGTGAGCATCAAGGCAGAATATAGGCACAGCCTTGTTGAGGATCTGCGAATGTTTTTTATGAGAACGAGCTGTGAGTTCACATCACGTGGGTAACAGAAACTCCCCGCGGCACAGCTGAGGCTTCCTGCTCTGCAGCCTTGCGGCTGGTGCTTGGGTTCTCTAACAGGGGCTGAACATGGCCCTTCCTCACGCAGATGCAGTTATATGATTTCCCTCCTTGACAAGATTGATCATTTTCATGATTCTTTCAATACCTTAATATCTTTGAGACCTTTATCCCTCTCTCAGACTCGGGTGCAATTAGTCAGGGAGCTCAGAGAAGAAGGAAGGACAGACAGATGGGGGACTGACCAGTAAGCGGACAGACAGAAAACATGATCCGCTTCTTTTAGCTTCCTTTCATGGACATCCTAGCAATCATTTGGGATCAGTGCACCACACGTGACAACCAGCCACATACAGCAATCCCACCACTTATCCTAAAAGCCAGTCACTGTTCTCCCCTTACTAATAAGTCATGCCCGATTTCTGTGTCACTGATGTCCACCTTCCTCAGCTGCTCTTTCTGTTCACATGTTGCTATACTAAAGAATGACCCTCACCCCAAAACCAAACCCAGCTTAAGCTTCAGACCTAATTCACTACTATAAATTTCTACAACTCTGAAAAGAATGCTGTTTCCTGGAGTATCGTCTAAATATTTGCCACAGTACATAAAAAGAAAAACTGCAGAGCAAACCTGGCTGAAGGTAAAGCAGACATTGTATGGAATAATGCTGGCTTGCATTAAATCTGCACCATTTTTCTTGAGACATATTTTTATTGGCGCATTTTAAAGAAATTCTGGAATGAAAAGCCATAATTAGAAAGCAAACAAAACCCAAAGCACAGGCCTAGAAGATAAATATCACCCACCAGACAGCTCTCTTCGTCCCCCTTCCCTCAAAGCCAGCTTGTGAAATGGCATTGCAACCTGACTGTTTCTCTCCAAATTTCTGCAAGTACAGCTAATAAAAAGCCAGGAATTTCCCATCTTTGGTTATGAAAAGGAAGTTTCCAAGATTGGAGTCACTGATAAACTGAATAGCCCCTCTCTAAATTGCCTTATTACTTCCGTCTCCTTCCCAAAGCTTTGAGTACAATAAAATATTTATATGCATCCTGGCAACAGCCCAACTCAAAAATATTATACAGCTGGTCCTATTGATTTCAATGCCTGTGGAATAAATGACTACCCATGTGAGTAAAGGAGCCAGAAATAAGACCTCAAATTATAATATTTAAGATGTGTATTTTAAATATGTATAAGAATTCTCAAGTAATGAGCTTATATCTTTTAATTTTTTTTTTAATTATAGCCTTAATACCTGGTCTTAAAATCTGATTTAAAATCTTCACAGAATGATTCTGTCCATGCTGAGGGACATCCCTTTGTGACAGTAGGAAGCAATCTTGCCTGGACCATTTCTACATTGATTTCCCCAATAACAATCGTTACAATACTCTGGATTTGAGAGGGGCTATACAGCTCTTTTCCTGTGATTTCCTCCTTTAGTTTGTAGCATAAATACTCTGTAAAACATTCCACTGTCTAATTTTAGAACAGAAACTGATCTATACAGAAAAAGGGATTTTTTACTGGCTGAGAAAATTTAAAAAATTCAACATCAACTAAACTACAAATGAAGCCCAGGGCACTTGCTAAGTACATTTTGCTTTTTTAAAATGGCATATAAACAATAACCTTTCACAGCAAGTCTTTACTTAAATTCATGTTGGGGAAATGTACATGAATTCTCATGCAAATGAAATGAAATGATTCTCGGGACTGGTTTTTCTGTGTAAGCAGCAGCTATATGAGCTTTGAAAGGGAAATTTATCTGGAGGAAAAATTATTTTTGCCAAAATGATTAAGCATTTGGGGAGATGACTGTCAAAACAGAACTGCAAACTTTCTCGGTTAAAATCTTTACTGATTATATTCCTGTGAAAATATTCATAAGACAAAGCCATAAACACATTTTCTATTCCACAATGCAATAAAAAAAAAAGAAATCAAATATATCAAAATAACATTATGTGTAACTGTAAATTTCAGTCAGATCTGATGATACAATAAATTTCATGCGCAGGAGAAAAAAGAGGATGTTATATTTAGGAAGCATATACTTCCTAGTGTTGCATTTAGGAAGCATACATTCTTTTAAAGTATTTATTTTCTGAAAGGATTCAGAAGTATTTTGTATAAATGTAAATTAGGCATAAAGTGGCGAAAGGCTTTTTTAAAGGCCTTTTTTAGCAGCTGTAGATGTGTCACGAGACATAAGACACGTGCTGTTCTCCATTAAGACTCGAAGCAGAACAAAGCCGAGGACACGAGGTGTAAAGGGAAGGAGGCATAGGAAAGATTTGTCTTTGCTCTTGGTATAAAATAACAAAGCTTGTTCTTCCATCAGATTTTTGCCACTGAACAGAGGCACAAAACCTGCTCCCTCCTGCAGGCCAGCGTCTCTACGTATCGTTCAACTGCACGACAATTTTGAAAAATCCAAACAGCACCTTTTATTTCACCTTTTAAAAACCACGGTGTAAATGAATTACCAGGATTATCATAGGATGAAGTGCCATCATCTAACCTCAGGGCGCCTACTGACCTGTGTAAGAGTTCGGATCTGACCCCACGTGAATTCCCAAGATGTGCCACTGTATTTGGATTTCCCCTATGAATCATACAGCTTTTATTTGACTGGAATCAATAAATCGAAAATATGTTATTCATCTGAGTTACTACTTAACATGCTATTTTTCAGCAGAATCAACAGTCTTATCAGTGTATGTAAACACTCTGCGACTGTATCTCTTGAGCACTAACACAGAATGTGATAGTGAAGTGCCTGCTATTTAGATATCATTTCCTTAATAGCAAAGTTACATGGAGAAAACCACTCACAGCTTGGCAAGTGGTTTTTTTTTTTTATTAGCGAGGTTTTGTTTGGTTTTCAGACCTTCTGAAAAAAACCTTCTTAAGGAAGTCTGCTGAACAACCACCCGGTCCTCAGCTGCTCTGATGTTCAGGTCAACACCCACCACAGCAGCCTGCAAGAGAGCTAATTCTTCTTTCATCTCAGGAAATTACCAAAGGTAGTGGGCTACCCATAATTTAAAGGCATGAGAAATTAAAATGCTTGAGAATTTGTGATCTTGGGGGAAATAAGGCTAAGTGCCTCATTCACATTTTTATCTGATTTAGAAGAGAGAAGAACAATCAGGGGACTGGGAGGAGGAATATTTATTTCAATTAAGTTTCAGCTCAGCTTGGATTAACAGTAGTGAATCCAGCACAGAAGAAAGACCATTTGTCTATATATTAACAAAGAAAAGGTTCACCTACTCAACCCTAACTACTGTAATCATCCCCTATTTGTAAAATTAGGCTGCGCAGTTTTTAAATGAAAAGATTTTAAGGACTGAAAGTGGCATTTAGAAACAATGCCATTTCTCCAAAATCAAGCTCAGCCCCCTTGCTTGACTAGAAAACGGCTCCTTCTCTGGCACTGACACCACCGCCGACTTAAAAGCTGTGATAGCTCTCCCTCAACAGAGCACATAAACATAACAATATGGTACAAAGAAACGGAGTCACTGTGCAGAAAAATCAACAGGCTGTTTCCAAACTCTCCCTGGTCAGCAGCTGCTGAAAAGCAAGTGCAGCTTGATCCTCACCCAGAGCTGTACCTCTCCGGGGAATTTGGGGTACAGTTGGTCCCTGCCCACGGTACAACCATCTGAAGGGACATCGTGACAAATGAGAGGTGAAATGAAATCTACGGATATCCTAGCAGGCTGACAGCACACAGGTTCGGTCAATCATTAGAAAAAATAGGTTACACTGCTGCACAACATTTCATTTCAGATTAATTAATATTAGAGACATCTTTTTTGAAAAAAGGCAATTTTGACTGCAGACTAAACCAGTTTGTAATTAGTGTGTTGACCACTTATGAAGCAATTTAAAAAAAAAGTTTTAGTACTGTTTGTGACACCCTAGAAACAAACATTTGTTGAGCCTAAATATTCTTCATGTAGAAAGTATCTATGAAACGAAGTCATGCACACTTAGCATGTTTGTGTCCAGTTCGTTGGAGACAGTGTTCAAAAACAGCTTGTTCTAAAAATATTACCAAATTAAACCAGCAAAGAGGACTGGAAAGTTAGTTTATTTGCCTTGAGAGCTTAGGTATGCAAACTGAAATCACTGGAAGCAGTATAAATCTCGCATGCTGAGTTATTCAGAGCACTTTCTACAGCTCCTTTCCAGGATTTTTCTGCCTATAAATTGTGCCATTCTGCTCCTGCCATCCTGCAATGCCTGTCTGGTTTGTGTAGTCTCTGATCACAGAAGTACATCCAACAGCAATTTGTATATTTAAGGAGACTACGATGTACCCTGGCAGGATGTGAATGTAGCAGGACAGAGGACGGCTGCCCCAACTGTGCTTCACCCTCTTTACGAGCTTACTGTTTTCACTTCACTAGCCATACTAACTTCGGCATTATGTTTTTCCTCTTCTGTGGTAAGCATTTTCTTTCCTGTTCTGCTGTTGAGTGAGGAAAAAGCTCCCAAAGAGAACATGAAGCCTGTCCTTCAGTTCCTCTTCCTCAGCCATCTGCAGCAAAGTCACACAGGCAGAGAGCTCCAGCTCTTCAGTGGAGTTAATGTCATTTATGCTGCTTGTCCGGCACCTACCAAAGTGGTCTCTAAGCTAGCTATATCCACATGATGCCTCCACAATATAAATGTTCTACAAATAAGCACTTCCCCAACCACGCTCTCAGATGTCATTGCTTAGGCTTGATCAGGATGGATGCAAACATCAGTAGGTGTCTTAAGAAGGGATTTTATTTGAGGGAGGACAGAAGTGGGGTAGTGTCCTCAAAGGAGAGGACTCTGGTTAAAGGACAGGCTTTCCTATGGAAGATACAAATGCAAGTTCTTGTTTGACAAACTTTATCCTAGCTCCTATTATACGTTTCTGCTTATCTTCCCCCTCATGGCCTGGCAGGAAGTTTGGAAGAACAAAAAACTCCACAATAAAAGCGTTCCTACCTGTTGTTTCTGCTTCGGAGGCTGCCACGCTAGGAGCGATCCCCTGAGCTGGGAGAAAGGGCTTCCTCCCAGCTTTGGGAGACGAAAGGTGGTGAAGCTATCCACAGACTTCCTGCAAACTGTGCAGGTACGGGTGCTGTGCTCCCCCTGTTTTCTGTTTGCTTCTAATTGCTTGGGATTTCTCCGAGGAAACACGATGATTATTGCAAAATTCTCAAGTAAGTAAATTTTTAAGTCTTTCACTGAAATATACTCCTTTCAATGGGACAAATAGGTTTCATTTCAAAAAGAAGGCATCCCAGGGAAGTTTTCTCTTGGCTGATTGAAATTTCTGCTGGGAAAAGGATGCCTCTTTTTCTCTTTTTATGCCTATCATCTCCACCAAACACTTCTTGTTTTCTATCTCATTGGTGGAAGACTTACGTGATTTAAAGTAATCCTCAAATGATCAGGTATTCCATCATAAATTTTGACTGAGCAAATGGCTCCTTACAAAAAACCTCTGCAAAGCTTTCATTCTAAACAAAACTAGGGCAAACACAGGACTGCTCTTTTTAGTTTTAAAGCTGAAATAACAGAGCAGGTGGTAGACTTAAACCTAACAACCCAGGATGATGAACTGCATTTTCATGTTATGTGAGCAGGGGAGAAGAACCCAGCAAATGAGACTGTTTAATTTCTAAGAATCCTCACCCTATTCCTCTCACAGAAATTTCAGTCTATAGCAACACCTATATTTGTTGAAACAGGCAATTTCTGTTTTCCTTTTCTCCTATTCTGGTTTCATCCTTGAATACTTTTGAAGCAAGTAGATATTCAAGTGCCCAACTGTGTTATTTTTTTAAAGACAAATGCAAAATAAAATGTTGGAAAAAATACCCCTTGGCACTGTCTTCTTTAATAGCCTTCAATTTAACATTAAAATAAAAATAATTTGATATTAAGAAAGAAAAAAATACTCAGCTATGTTTATAGACAAATCTTGCTCTGATACTCTCTCAGTACACCAGTATCTTGCTAGATCCTGACTAAGTGCTGTTTTAAGAAAATAAAAATAAAGAAATAATTAAAAATGTGTTGCATCTGTTCAAATCAAGGCCCTAGTAATCAACTTCAGACCCCCAAGGTCACTTGGCCAGCTTGTGATTACAACAGCAACTTCAGCGCTCGGTATTGTCCTACGGCTGTGGCAGGTCAATGGAAAAATGTTCTTTAAACACCATAAGCATCTGATTGTGCAATACCTAAATCAGTGTCATTGATTATTCACAGTGCTGGACCGCTCAAAGCTGGGGAAGTAATTAGGGCTTTTTGTGTGGATTATCCACTGAGAAAAGGTCAAATAACTACAAACAGTGCCAGAAAACAGGAGTCACCAAGGACCTCAGCCTCCGTGATCAGTTAAGAAATGCTAAAGCAGGGTTTGATAATGATGTGCTTATGCCAGGTTCTACAGGATTTGATCATTCTGTCATAGAAATCCAATGAAGCATGAATGATGGCTACTTTTTCCCTTGAAGCTTGCTTCAGGTCCCTGATGCCCGTCAAGCAAGTTTGTCAGTGAAACTTGACTGAGAAGAATTTAAAAGGCAGTTTTTGTTCCAAGGCGAAATGTACATATATACATATATATATGTATATACATGTGTGTGCGTGTAAGTAAACGACTGCCCAGTCATTTTAGACACATACTTTCTAATTTAGATCCAAATACTTGTTTTGTTCTGTCTTTTGTCCTCCCTGCTGAAAAACCTGCCTTTGCCAATGGGCCATGCTTTGCCTGCTCACACATCTTTTATCAAAATACACCTCCCAACTCTCCAAATGGGAAGTCTGTACAAAGAACAGCCTTCTGCTAATGACTTTCTCCCTATTGAAATGTGAGAAGCAATAAAAGAAGTCCCTAGTTTTGTAACAGCATTTCCAACGTTTGCCGAGTTTACAGGGGTACTGCTACTTAGCAACACCTTGTAAATTTAATTGCTAAGCTGGGGTGTACAAAGCATTCCAGTTCCATATGGGAGCCATTCCTTACAGACCTCCTTCCCTGGGAGCTCCCAATGTTGTAAATCTCTTCCCCTCCTCCCATCTCTGAATTGCACTAACACTTTGGATGATTAGGGCTGCAGCAGCGATCAACGTTTTCCCCTAGTCATTCCTTTCCATTGATCATTTAAATGAGGGATTATTCTGTTTTCCCATTTTAGCCCATGGATCAATTGTTTAAAACAATAGACGGAGGTTAGTTCAGAAAATTGGTGCCTCAAGAGGAACACATAAAGACACTCTTTGCACAGGGGAAAGTAACTTTATATTACTTGGGCCAAGGGAAAAAGCCAATGAAAGAGGACACACAACAAAAGGAAACTTAAAAAAGAAACAGTGGTAGCTAACAGTATGTAGATTTGGCCAAGTAAAGGCAGGATCTTGTAATGTCTGTAGTGAAAACACAGCAAGGGAGAGCAGGACGGCACTAGTCAGATGGAAGTAATGGGGGCAATTTACAACCCTCTGGCTTCTGCTTCACTGTGGAAGAGTATTTCAAGTGTGCAATGAACACTTGAGGTTTTTATTTTTAATGGAAATCTTACGGCATTGGCAGCAGAAGTGGAAGACTGACAAACTTTTGACAGGCTGAGCAGTTGGGCCATCTTGTAGGACTTGGTGGATAAAGAGCATGGAGAGATGAATAGTTCCCCTAGGCTCGCCAAGCACCTAAAGGCAGGCATTTAGATCTTTAGTGTGGTTTTAATCCTTGGACTTAAAGTTTTGGCAAAAGAAAAGAACTTGTCCTGGTGGAGACAGCATTCTTAAACCTAACAGGGTGGCCCACCTTCTTTAAAATGTCTGCTTAAATATTGTTATCTGGAAAATCTCTGTGTCACTTCCATCTTAGGACCTCCATTGAACTCAAACATTAATGATGTGGAATAAACATTTCATTACTACAACTTCAGTTAGGCCCAGTGCTGTCAGGTAGGACTGCAACCCAATTATTATATTTATATAATAAATTCCACAGGGTGATTCATTTACCTTTAGTAAATGAATCTTAAATTTACCTTTTCTTAAATTTGTTACGGTTCTATATTCATCACAATATTAGATATCAGGCCCATGTGTTTTGCAGACCTCTGGAAACATTTTATTTGCCCCTTTTTTTTTTTTAGGTTTTTTTTCCTCTCCTTGCTTTACACTGACACTAAGCAGGTAGCTCAGGTACAAAGCAGGAGGAAGGATGAACAGGCGGAAAGCCATAACATGCAGAGCCAGCTACAGCTTCTCTTTGCCTCAGAGCAAGCAGCACTGTGATGTTCCAGACTTTCTGGTACTCTGCAGCAGTTTATAATTTGACCAACTGTTACTTAGAAAATATATGCTTGGGGAAAAAAAAAGAAGAAGATAGGAGTTAAGAGGGGAGGCAAAAGTAACATTTCAGGTGAAATTCAACCCAGAGTAAAATGCCGTAGACATCACTTAAGCCTTAAAAGAAAGATTTACTGTAGAAATAATCTATTCACAAGATCTTATTTCCCATCCACAAAGCCCCAGGAAAAAGCAATGCAGCGGCCTCTCTTGCTGAGTTTATCACAAAATGGCACTACTACATGCAGAAGGGTGCCAGCGCCAATTTTGGCAGGCATCCAGCTGCAGAAAGTTACATGAGGCCACATGGATGCAAAGCAGAGAAGCCCCTGATCCACACGCATTTCTCCAGCTCTCGAGGCCCTAACACCCGGTGGGAGGGTGCAGGAAGGCTGAGACGGCAGCCCTGGGCTGAGCTGCACGGCAGCCCTGCCTGCTGGGCATGGGCCAAAGGAAGAGAGAATTTCCTATCCCCCCGCTGCTCTGCGCTTCGCCTGCACTGTGTCCAAATACTTGGGCAAGCAACAAATATGGCTTAGAGCAGACCTTCCATTCCAGGGCAAATCTGGAAGCTGTTCTGTTCTGCAGTTAATCCTTACTGGGATTAGCAGCCTTATCACTATTTACCATGTAACCGTGACAGGGAGATATCACTATGGCCCTTTTATCATCCATACACAACAACAAAGAGGATTTGAGTTCTGTCAGTTGCCATTATTTCAGTCACTAAAAATAGAAGTATTGCTTAACTATTTCATCAGATTTTTATTTTATTTCCCACTCTGACTTATACAGTAAAACTTTATTGTAACATATTGTAACTTAAGGTATATAGCTCTCCTATCAACAGCTGTATTCTGATTTGTAGTCCAATAAGCTTTCCCGCTGCAGATTTCATGTGTACAGTTGTGTTGAGGTGTAATATATCACCACAGCGTTTTTAAACTCAGAGCAATAATGTATTCAATTAGGTTGGAAATAAAACATCTAGTTTTCCTTACAATAAATCTTTTACTAAGCCCTCTACATCACATGTTCAACAAGGAAATAATACATGTCACTCAGACTAAGGGTTATTGTAGACTGCTGAGGGAAACATGAAATTCTGGAGGTTTCATCAGTCCTGTGAAATCCTGCAACATGGTAAGTGTACAAATTAGAAAAGGATGTAATATGTGACTAATGACACCTCTTGGGATATTCTTTGAGCCCATATTTACTGTTATGATCAGTAGGTTCATTTAAGCTGCAGGAGTTGAAAAGTAATACTGAAGTCGAGTGAAAACACCTCTGAGTTCATTAGATGTGGTTGTAATTCAAACTCAGAAGGCATTTCTTTTCTTCTCTGTCATTCTTCATATTGCTGGAAATATAGTGCTTGAGCTCCCAATAAAAGCATTATACGTGATCACATATCTACAGTCCCTGCAAAACAGGTTTACACCTCCACATCTGTAGCAGTGCCACAGTCTGAGCAGCACCCTAATTCACCCCAGATGTCTCCTTAAAGGAAATACTGTAGAAGGGCTACTGTTCATAATATTTTCTGAGCATTGCCTTCATTACTTTGAAAGACTTTGATTTTTCAAGTGTCACAGACATCTGCAGTCACTTTTTTTTCCCTGTGTTTAAATATGAATAGAGATTTGGTAATATTCACCCCTGGAAATGCCCTATCCATCAGCTGCATTATATAACAACGATTTCATTATATGCAGTCTCTCTGCACACACTCACACCAGTATTGTGCCGGCTATTCCTTCGAGCACTCTCAGAGCGTGGCGTGCCAGAGCTCTTTATCCACACCTCAGTCAGCATTTCGCCAGCTCAGAAGCGTGCCAGATGGTCTGCAGTGTTTGGTGATGCCAGGACTGTGGTGAATGAGGCTCCATGAGGACGGGTCCCCAGACAACTCTCTCCCTTTCAGATAGGCTGGTGTGGACAAGGGGCTCAGCAGCCATCCCAGCATGGCTGTAAGGAGGGGAGACAAGCCAAACTGAACTGTAGGGATCCACAGTACTAGAAGCACTGAGAAGAGCCGAAAACAAAGCACACTCTTGGAGAAGGGTTTTCCCAGGTCCAGAGTTCTACAGACATGCAGATTCCTTGGCCAAATTTATACCTACACAAACTCCAACCCATGCGATCCCATGGTCAAACTGTGGCCATCACAGAATCACAGAATGGTTGAGGTTGGGAGGAACCTCTCGAGATCATTCTAAGTGCCAGGTCCTGCACTTATGTCACAATAACCCCATGCAATGCTACAGGCTTGGGGAAGAGTGGCTGGAAAGCTGCCTGGTGGAAAAGGACCTGGGGATGTCGGTTGACAGCCAGCTGAGTATGAGCCAGCAGTGTGCCCAGGTGGCCAAGAAGGCCAATAGCATCCTGGCTTGTATCAGAAATAGTGTGGCCAGCAGGACTAGGGAAGTGATTGTCCCCCTGTACTCGGCACTGGTGAGGCCGCACCTGAATCCTGTGTTCAGTTTTGGGCCCCTCACTACAAGAGAGACATTGAGGTGCTGGAATGTGTCCAGAGAAGGGCAACGAAGCTGGTGAAGGGTCTGGAGCACAAGTCTTATGAGGAGCAGCCGAAGGAACTGGGGTTGTTTAGCCTGGAGAAAAGGAAGCTGAGGAGAGACCTTATTGCTCTCTACAACTACCTGAAAGGAGGTTGTAGTGAGGTGGGTGTTGGTCTCTTCTCCCAAGTAATAAGCCATAGAACAAGAGGAAATGTCCTCAAGTTGTGCCAGGGGAGGTTTAGATTGGACATTATGAAAAATTTCTTCACTGAAAGGGTTGTCAAGCATTGGAACAGGCTGCCCAGGGAAGTGGTTGAGTCACCATCCCTGAAGGTATTTAAAAGACATGTGGATGTGGTGCTCAGGGACATGGTTTAGTGGTGGACTTGGCAGTGCCAGGTTAACGGTTGGACGTGATGATCTGAAAGGTCTTTTCCAACCTAAATGATTCTATGATTCTATCATCTAATCCAACTCTCCTGCTCAGAGCTGGGTCAGCTGGGGCAGGTTCCTCAAGACATTGCCCAGTCGAGTTTTCATTATCTCCAAAGATGGAAACTCTGCGACCTCTCTGGGCAACTTGTTCTAGTGTTTGATCACCCCGAGCCTTCTGCAAGCTGAACAGTCCCAGCTTTCAGCCTCTCCTTTTATGTCAGATACTCCAGCCCTTTAATCATCTTCATGGCCCTTTGCTGGACTTGCTCCAGTATGCCCATGTCGCTTGTGTACAGGGGAGCCTGGCACTGGACACAGCACTCCAGATGTGGTCTCACCAGTTCTGAGTAGAGGGGAATAATCACCTCCCTTGACCTGCTGGTTATCATCTTCCTAATGCAATCCAGGATGCTGTTGGCTGCCTTTGCCACCAGGGCACATTGCAGGCTCATGTTCAGCTTGGTGTCCACAGGGACCCTGAGGTCCTTTCCTGCAAAGCTGCTTTCTGGATGGTTGGTCCCCAACCTGTACTGGTGCATGGGATTATTCCTCCCCAGGTGCAGGACTTTGCAACTTCCTGTTGAAGTGCAGGACTTTACACTTCCCCTCTAGCTGGATCCCTTTGTGCCCAGCAGTTCAACCAGTTTTCAGTCCACCTCACTGTCCACTTATCTAGTCTGTACTCCATCAGTTTGCCAGTGAGGATGTTGTGGGAGACAGTGTCAAAAGCCTTCCTAAAGTCAAGGTAGACAACATTCTTTGCTCTTCCCTCATCTACTAAGCCAGTCATCTCATCATAGAAGGCTACCAGGTTGGTCAAACATAATTTCGCTTTCATAAATCCATGATAACTACTCCCAATCAATCACTCTCTTGAGCTCACAGGTCAGGCTAGACAATGTCTGGTCCAAGCAGGAGAAAACCTTCCATAGGTCATCTTTTGCCTTGCACCACGTTACTTCTTTGTGGTATGGTGACATTGCAGCGTTTGGAAAGAAGAGGACAAGGATGTGGGCAATGCAGAAGCCCTGGTCCACTGGAACAGCTCACCTCCTTCTTCTGAATATAGACGGGGAGGCTAAGACAGCATTTATGGCTGCAAGAGACTTTCCCTAGAGAAAAGCTGATATGCGGTATCTGTGGAGTAACAGAGACTATTTTTCTACAGTATGCTGTTGTTGGCCTGAAAGCATAGCATGCCAAATAAATCTTCTGTGTGTGGTGGAGCTTTTGATGAAGCAAGTGGGTACGAGGGGTGGAGGCTGTGGAGTCTGGTTGGCATGGTGGTGTGGGCACTGTTTAGTGTGACATGTATTGGCAGAGGTGGACTGCTCTTGACAGTGACACCCCTGACTTTGGAGCTGTTGAAATGCTGGAGATGCAACTGAGAGGCACTGCAGCTGCTACTCCGAGCTCATCTGCCAACACTTCCTCCCTCGGCCTCAAGCTTCAGCATGGGTGCTTGCAAATTCACTGATACTTTGGGCTAAAGTGTTTGAAGATGTGTAAATACTAACTAAATATGCTCATACCTCTTGTGTGCATGCTATCACAACTTGAGCAACTCAAAGACCAATATTAACATTTTAATTTCCTGGGTTTTTTTTTGAAATTCAATATTACATTAAGAAAGGATCCAGCCCTGAACACTTCCTGAAGAAAAATCACACTGATGTCAATTTGCTATCAGGTAAGGAAACCAGAAGATTTCTTCCTCATGCTTCCTTTCTTGTATAGTCTATTTAGCGACTGAGTCCTCCAAAATGTACACAGGGATGTCCCACAGTAATGGGAGTGTTCATATGCAAAATACATGTAAAATTAGTAATTGTTTAAATATGAAAGCTGTGATCTCTTTGGGACAAAGAAAAAGGAAAGGTACTATATGTATTTAAAGCACATAGCACATTTTTTAATCCTTCCAGCCTAATTTTCAACCCTCTTCTCCCACAATGCCCAGTTAGGCAGCTATGCAGGGCACTTGCAAAAACAGTGCACTTGATGACTTAATAGACAGTTTAAATTTTGTGGAACAAATTTTAAATCATTCTTCACAGTTCATTTTTTAATTTGAAAACCACAGATATGTGAAAGCCAAATTTAATCTCCCATTAAAGAATACCAAATTGAAACCTTTCTGAGTGGATAAAACAAGTGAATACAATTGCTCCAAAATATCATGGAAGCAGCTCTTCTTTATTTCTTTGGCAGTGTAAGTACAATTTTTAAAGTAAGGTAAGCCTCATACTTTGAATTTCATGGAATACAATCCAGTGGGGGAAGACAGGGAGAGGAAACAATCAGGGAGAGAGGTTGAGCTGACAGTGCAGTTTCTTTGCAGTGGCAACCACATGTATTCATAAATATTTTACAAGTGCAGCTTTCAGACTAGTAAATTTAACTGCCACATTAATGCAGCTTGCAAGTTTATAACCTGGACATTTGCGTGTTGTGAATGTCCAGTATTCTGCAGATGATGACAGTAAAAGGTTTATATTTTGAAGGCTTTTCTCCTGTAGAGTACTTTCTAGCTGTAAGACTCTTGTGTTATACAGCAGCTGTGCTTCTTGTATAATACCACAATTCATCAATTACTAATTCCATTGAAAGATGTCACAAATGTACTCTTTATGACATATTCCATGCCATCAACGAATGGGGCAGAATCTTTCATGTCCAAGAACACCACAGAGTCATCTTAGGAGAGCTGCAGAAAAAGTTGTATGCTTTTTACATTCAATGCATTTTATTATTAACACTACAGAGGTTCTAAAATGAAAATGATGAAAATAAATGCTGCAATCAGAACCAATTATGAGCAAAATGATTGCAGCTGACATTCAGAAATGTTATCAAGATCACAAATACCACTACTCAGCATTAGACTGCTTCCCATAAGTGAATGTTAAAATTAGCGGTCATTTGGAGAGCTTAAATATGGTTCAGCAAATGGTGTGGATCTTTCCACTTATTTGGATAAAACAGAGAGAGAATGACAAATGGTATCCTAAAAGGAAGATGACATTGTCAAAGGGCAGACGAGAACCAAAAAAACCTAGAGGGTCTGGAAATGTGTGAAGAGAAAAAAGAAAGCCATACTGGACTTGGTGAGGGCAAATGCCACGATCATCCTATAGAGTAGAGGTGTTTTGTATCGAATCTCTTCATCTAGCTTCTGGACTCTGGCATTATAATGACAGAAATAAAGAAAAAGTCAAAGGGAAAGCAATAAAAAGTAAGAAAGAACTTTCTTCAGGAACTTTCTAACCCGTTGTGAAATCTGATTTGCTCTGATCCTGTACTGAAACTTCTTTTAATCCTTCACAAGAATTACACTTTTGACTGCAAAACCAGACCCGTCCAACTAGCTGTCATGTCAGGGGAACATTAAGCCCGTGGCAGAGGATGTGGTTTGATTCAGCTTGTCTTCCCTGCAGCTTCTTCTGATGGCAGTTCTGCAGAGCTTTTGATGAGAACTACACCTTCTCATCTCTGGCATATTCCTCAAGCAAAGCCAATGATAAATGCTCCAAGCACAGCAATCCTCCCCAGTGCAGGTATGCACTATACACATTTCCCTCTACAAGCCAAGGTTGTGGACAAATGCTTCAAAAAAGCTGTCTACCAATAGAGCTGATGGCTGGCTCCTTGACTGTTTTCTGCCAGAGTCCAATCCTGTCGATACGCACCAATCTGATTAATCCTGCAGCAGGTAGCAAGGTGGTGCTTGTTAGGTGAATTTATACTTGTCAGTGAAATGAACTGCATACTACAAAATTCTTCTTTTTTGCCTTCTGCATGCACACACCACAATCCTTTGCAGCCAGTTACAACCAAAACCACTCTGGATTTGCTCTTCTAGATGACTTTGGTCTGAAGAATAAGACCCTGTGAAGTGCAGATACTTCTTCTTTCCATTGTTTCTAACAAAAGGGATAAAAGCAGTCAGGTGCTTGTTACAATAACTCAGGAAAACTGCTTTAAAACTGATTGAATCAATTTCCCTTTATCTTGTTACCTCTGACCTGAGCAATTTTAAAGAGTTCAAGCCAAGTAACTGCAATACATGACTCTGACATTATATCCATACATCTCTCTCTTTTTCTTTCTGTTCCAAAAGTTCTGCTGCACATCCCACAGGGCTGAGCCTTCCAAGCAAGAGATGAGCCACCCGAGAGGGTATCATATGTTGGAACGTGAAATTAAACCTTTCTCTGTGAGAGTTCCCAAACTACTTTCTCACTCTGCACTGCATGCATCTGTGCTTCATTGTTTGTCTTCTAGGTGTAAGAACAAAAGATTATTCAATTTATCTAGTGCCTAGTGGTCTTACAAGTGCAATGGAATAAAGACGCAAGGAGGCTGTGAGCCTTCCACTAGGTTTTCCATTTACACACAGTATGTAAAATATTCCCTGAGTGGGTTGATGAGTTTAAAAAACAAAATGGCCAAAAAACAGATAACATATTCTAAAGCACCTCATCATCTTATATGCCTAAACTTTCAAATGTAGACTTCTCAGTGCCTATGATAATTGCAAAAATTCCTTCTGTTACTTAAATTAATATGAAAATATTGCATCTGTACTTTACCATCAGCCTGCAGCTTTCAGAGCAGGTCTTACTTCTTTCAAATGTTCCAGGAGGTGGGAAGGAAGATTGTTTGTACCTATACTGGGACTCCCTCCCCTGCACCCCACCCCCCTGCTACAACTCTTAATTTTTTCTAAAACCTCTTTGAAAACCTTTCTGGATTTGATTTATTTTTCATCCCAGTCCCAGATAGATACAGGCAATAAGCAATATGCCCTCTGCTTGCTCCTTTCCAATCTTGTATGCACAGTTATTAATCTTCATAATGTTTCTCAGACAGGTCTTTGTTCCCTAATGACTCCAGGCACACCTTTGGGCATATTAGTAGGCAAAAACCCTGGTGTTTTTCAGGACAGATTTCCCATAGTTTAGTTTATGAACCAAGTTCTGAATGTTTACTTAGGCACTCATTCAGATTTGGACCTAGATTTTTAAAAGTAGCAAGCAATTGCTGCCTTCAGTGTTGCATGGTTTGAAACTCTTTTTAAGATGTATTTCAAGCACTTCAGATCCTAAGTTTTGTTATTAGTCAATGTCACTGAAGTTGTCTAAGTCCGTTTTTGAAGTGGACCTTCACTGTGTCAATCATTTAAGCTTAAGATGCAGAATGAATCAATGCCTAAATCCTTTTAAAAATGCTACAGAAATTGCACAGAATTTATATTACGACATGCCATGTTGCCAGTCTCTAGATTTCTAATATTTTTGTTTCAGAAAAATGAATAAAAGGAAAATATACTTTATGTATTACAGCGTCAGCCTACCGAATGTACATTATAACCAAAGCCATACAATTTACAATAAGATGTGTTACCAAAATCCCATGTATCAGTGCATCAGATGACCATTGCACAAAGCCAGCTAGTTGATTGTATGAATTCACAAGGTTTCTGTTCCTCCTCTGAAGTACAAAATATTGGTCAGTGCCAAAGACAATGAAAACTATATCTGGTTATTCAAGATGGTTCAATATGGGATGACAGTCCTCTGTTACACAAGAAATGTATGGTGTTTATTTAAAGAAGATCAAATGAGTGAAGAACAATTGCCATGGAAACAAATCCTGTAAGTTTTGCTTCAAAATAATGATTTTGCATCTAGGAGTATAAGCTGTGCTAAATAAAAAACAGATTTGGACAACATTTTGAAACATGGGTTCTTCTAACTCTACTTAAACTGTAATATCGCATGCTGGGTTTTCAGTAACACCGAACATGCCGTACAGATCCAGACAAAGCTCTTCTGGATAGTGGACTCTCATCTTAGTGATTTAAAAAGGCGTAACCATAAAATTAAAATTTTACATTCTAAAAAATATTTTGAAGTTGTACTTTTGTTGTTTTTTTTTCTATTAATCACTGGCCACAGAACAAGCAGGGGAAAATAGCACAAAAACATTTGCATGTGGACAATGAATCACATTTCAAGAAAGCATTAGCTTGTATACACAGAATTTTGAATCTGTCATTGGTGACAACTTATTGCCCTTAAAATTCTATAAAGACAGTATCTTAACACATAATGGCTTGTGATTTCCTTTGCCCAAGAAAGAGAAAAATGACCCTAAATAGTTCTGTTTTTTAAAATTGCTACAGCATTTGACTGTTGCATTTCACAGGCATAATGAAGCAGATTTCAAACAAAAATAATAACATACTTTGATGGAATATTTCCATGTGCCCTGTGTCTGTGTAAAATCTGTGCCATGAATCCAGTGATCAGCAAGACCTTGCCCAGGAGATTGCAGATTCACAGCTACTTTAGTGTTTAACAACACCACTGTTCCCTCTCAAAGGCTAAAATGCACCATTAACTGTCTAGGGTATTATTTAGAGCACTTTAAATCAGGAACTAATTTGTGCCATGCAAAAAGTCATCAAGATTTGTTTTATTTGGAATGATCATAAGGCCAAAAGATAAAACTTCCACATCCATCTATCTATCTATCTGGCTATGTATCTATCTATCTATCTCACATTTGAGAAAGAGACCGTCAAGTGCATTACGGGAATATGTGGTCAGTGCTCGCAGGAGGAAGAGAAGAAATTTAATAATTTAAAAAACTTAGTTGAAAACAAAGACATTCTTTAATTAACTTGTATGATATGAAGCATTTCCTAGCTGCCTTTCAACACTTTGGTGGAAATAAGGTGCAGAATTCCCCATGTAAAGGGGGACGCTCTGCCATTGTTCTAAGTCCCCTTTGGAGGGGGGCAGTCACAAGAAACAAAGAAGGCAATTAAAATCTCATGATATGATCTCACGCTCTGTGAGAGGCCCTTCCGAACAACAATTTTCCATAGCTGTTAGGTCACTTTGTTCCTGGCTTTTCTTCTGAGCATCTAGTTGGCTCCAGCATCAGAATAGGGTAAATGCTACAGATAAGATCACAGATATCTTAGATGCTGCTATTTATATGCATAGTGCGTTGTCTTATTACAGGTAGATATAACTTCTTGATTAGCCAGTGGAAAAAAAGCCAGTATTATTCCTTAGTCCTATTAATTAGAATTAAGGAATGAATTAGTTAAATTTATGAAAGTCTTAACCTCTACAAGAAGGCTTTCTTTCGCTATGTTTCATCTGAACATAATTCATTGGACAGTATATTAAGCAAATTAATATTTGGAAAGAATTTTATAATTTTCAGGCTAACTCTCTACACACTCATCATCATCAACAGTGTGATGCCCTCAGTTGAAACAAGGAAACAGCTGCTCCATGCACTTTATTTTAAAATTAGCAATTAACTTTTTTACTTCCCCATTCCTGGAGGTGGAATAACACTTCCCCTATTACTTCTTGGAGTTTATCTTACTGCTTAGGGTACTTACATTGAAAAGGCTTTTCTCTTGTGAGCCAGAACATGGTCAGCTGGGCATGTTAGGCCAAGCCAGACTATATCTTATTCAACAAAATATACTGGACCAAAGTCAATATTTAAGGTTTCCTATTAATATTTAGATACCACCCATACCTTTATTAATAATTAGTTATGCTACCATGTCCTTTCCCTCCATCCTTTATTGCTCAATAGTCTTCCGCCTTCCAGTTTGTAAGGGAGAGCATGTCCTCATGAAGAAAGCTTGTCTATGGAAAACATTGCTGAGCAATTTCTTGGGATGCAGTCTTTGTTGCACTCACTGAAATGCCAAGCTTCCTATTGCCTCAATACTTTTCAGTAGTTCACTTTATTAGGCCCCACCTGTGAAGTTGAAAGGAACACGACTATTGAAGAAATCTTGCTTTTACTTGACAGGTTTCAAGTACCAGATCTAATTATCATGCCATAAACTGACAATTTCAAAGGATAATCTTCTGATAAATACTGTGTTAAAGCCAACACATTAAACGCATTTTCTCATTATGCCAATTGGAATGGAAACTATTTTCCTTGCCATGGGCACATTAGAACGTGGTCAGGCAGAAGCTGTAACAAAAACAGGTAGCAATTTTATTATAATTAAAGATAACACGTTCAGCTTCAACCATGGAACTGGACAGCAATTCCTGCAGGCAGCTACTATCCATGATGTGTCATTTTAACAGAGCCACCCAAGAATACGATGTTCTTGGTGCTAGCCATTTGTTTGCATATGTCTATATATGTACCCAATACTGTCTTTGAACCTTTTTGGTTTCAACCTCATTAGAAATGAGCAAATATTTCACATATACTTAAATTATTTAAAAGTTCATGAAAATATGAAGATGAATAGGAGAGGAGATCCCATAAATTCTGGACAAAGAAAAGGCTGCAGTGTGAGTTCAACAGTTGTAAGACCTAAGAGAATCCACACTGGAGACAGCAGGATCTTTCATACGTGCCACGCTGTGAACAAACATCCCTCAGAGTTCATAGTCAATCACAAGACAAAAACGGTTGGTTTCAGTAGTCCTGGTGCTCATAAAAGCACTCATTTAGAAAGAAAGTGATATATTCTGTAAAAGAATAGACCAAAGGCAACTACCTGCTTGCTCTCCCATACACTCGCAAGACCCACATGATCTGGAGTCCCTTGCTTTGTAGCCTCTCCTGTCCAGAGAGGCTACTGGGCTGGCAGGACTTCCCATGTCCCTCAGAGAAGGTATACTCTTTCGCAAGTAACAGGGAAATTCCCTGCAGTGAAAGCAAATCATGATCTTATCTCCTCAACTTTCCACTTTGATTTAGGAACATCTAGAAGTAAATGCCCAGCTTGACACCATTATTTATTCTCTTTTATAGAAAGCTGATAGATAAAGCTAGAAAGCTGTGTGATAAAAGCACTATGCCTACCAGTACGCCATCCCCACCCCTTTCAGACAAATATATGGCATGAAACGTGACAAAAATGTGCAGATCAGATTCTCCTCCTACAGTCCTGCTTTCAGATAAGCCATCTACCAAAGGTTTTACTTTGCTAGTGTCACACAGCTGAAAGAAAAATACATATGGAGGAAACAGAGATTGAGAGAAAAAGGGCAATCTTCTGAGTAATACAATCTTCAGATCTGTGGGTCATGAAGCCACAACATAGGAAATGAACAAATTTTGCCACAGCCTTCGTGAGGTACAGGTGATATAGTCTGAATCTTCTCTGATGCCGACTCCAGCACCAGCTATTATTGTTGTTACTGAACCTTTTAAACAAAAAGTTAGTATGTTTCAAAGAACTACAGGTGAAGATGGTCTCTCCCACCTCATTTCTGTTCTCCACATGACCTGATTTTGCTGAAGAAGGAGTGAAGGACCTGCCCACAGGTGGTTTCACCCCAGGGTGTAGGCTGTCGTGCAGGACAGTGCCGAGAAGCATTGATGTATTGCATTTATTTAAGACTGTGATACTACTCTAGCACTGGTGTATCTTTGACTCTCAAGCCCTTCACATCACTATCGGATGCATCTCTTGATGCATCTCTGTGAAACAAGATACACGTCTGTGAATTGGGGTTGTTAATACGTAACTCACAAAGGTATCCTAGTTTAATTATATCGTTGGCCAGCAAAGATCTATTGGGTAATTTTGGGAAAACATCAATACCTCTTTAACCACACAGCACTCAAATATGTCAATTTTTATATTCAGAGCCATGTCCCATCAGGACAAGAATGTGAAAAGTAGTTCAGATGACATGATGTTGGTATGGTGCAAATAAACAGTGTTCTGACATATCTCAAAGGCATTTGCTTAACTGCAAGGTGCAGGTGTTTCCAAGAATCCCCGGAATGGCTTATGAATGCTGGAGTATTTAGCTTCAGGCTTTCTGGCCAAAATACACTCCTAACACTATGTCAAGAAAAGAAACATATCAGCTCATAGAATAATTCTTAAATCTTACTATATCAGGCAGTGATGACTTTCTGAAGAAGCTACTGATAACTACAGGGGAGAAAGAAAAATCCCAAGAGAAGGCGATTGTATATATGGATATGAACTGGCAATCTCATATATTGAGACGTTCAAACCCTTTGGATCAAGTCTCTACAGTAAGTTGGCAATGCTTTGAGACAGAGAACTCTTTTCCTGTTGCTTGCAGTTGCCACGAATTTACTGGAAGTACTGACTCATGCTTAATTAGTGCTGCCTTGGGTTATTTTGATATTTTTTTATGTGTTTATAGTATCTGCTATTTTTAAGGCATGTATTATTCTTCAGAATATTTCATTGTAATCTGGCAAAACGATTTTTCTGTAAGATATTGAAACCTGAAAAAACTATCTTTTCAATATCTTGTTTTGACTTAATTCCAAGCTGACAAATCTATGGATGATAAGCTTTCTTCATATAAGTCAGTTAATCAAGTAATGGATTGGTTATTAACTAATACATGGAGTTGGCTCCACACCTAAATTCCTCAGAGATAATGAAATGATACCTATTAGAATGATTGAACAGCTCTCGGTATCTAAATAGAAAGCAACACTTTTTCTATCTGTAAGGAGAGCAGGAAAGTGTTAATGTTTTAAATCCCTGACAAATCTCAGTGGAAAACATCTTTGCTTGTAGTGTTTGTTCACCACATGGTGCATGCTTCAGAAGGTGCTAAATCAGCAAAACTGCTGAATTTGAAATATCGGGAACATTCATCTGCCTCTAAATTCAGTTATGCTATGTGTAAAGATCCTGAATAGAATCTGATAGTGTAACAGCAATGTGGAATTGCATATTAAACATACCTAACCTGTCATTAGAAACCTCTAATTACAGCCATCAGATGAGTCCCTGTGCTGCTACTTGTCATGCTATATCTATATATCATTTTAATGGGAGAAGATAGTATTTCTGATTATGTCGCTTAATGTACAATATATGAAAGTTATGGGCCTGAACCTGTTCCCATGGAGGTCAATGACAGTTTTGCCATTGTCTTCAATTAGAGCAGGATGTGGTTTTATGACACTTGAGTTTCATTTGCATTAATTAATTTACTTAGTAGGTAATGAGAAACTTGAAAAAACAGCCCTCTGGCTCATGAGTTTGGCACTGTATTTAATACTTTCATTAGGAATAATTGCATTGATAAACTTTTAAGCAGAAATGGGTAAGATGGATCAGTATATTAGGCAAAATCAAGCCTACCAGCAGTTGATTGGGAAGCCCTGAGACTACCTTCCGTGTCCTAGCCTTGTTTTCTTTTATTTGTCAGTGACTAGGTCTAGGATGTTGAATCTTTAATGCTTAGCAGTGCAAGATGAAAGCACAACAGTTTCATACTTTATGGATTTATATGCTTTATACATCATGGAGACATTTGCTCAGCAGACACTACAGAAATGGCAGCTGGTTTTCAGGTCAGCAGCCTCCCTGGGAACAGCAAGGATAGATGAGTGATGAGGCTGAGGTGGTTCTTCACATCATGGTCGAAGCCAGGAGCTACCTATGTGGGAAGATCCATATAGATGTCGCTGAACGCAAACACAATCTTGTGGAAGGAGTCTTACATAGCATGCTTTGATTTCTTAAATTAACTATAACATAGCAGTCTCCTAACTTTTTTAGCTTTTTAGCTGTTAACAGCATCGATTAGGCTAGCATCAGGCTCATGCCTGGGAAAGATAAGCTGCGAAAACAGCAATGGAGGCAGTTCTGCCAAGCTAGCAGGATTGCACTGTGCCAGCTGATGGGGATGTAGGTTAGTCCCAAAATGCACAGTCTGGGACTGAAGAATTATAAAGAGTCTATACATAACACCTTTCACAGAAAGGACAGGAATCAAACAGTCTTCCGGTGAGCCAGTGACAGCCGAAGGATTTTGTGGTAGCTTGCTGGAGGGGTGGTATGACCCAGCAGTGGATGTACTTGTTTGGGATTTCTGTGACCTGGCTGATTTCCACATGCTGCCACATACTTGCCCTGTCATCCTGGCAAAGCCACTTCTCCTCCTGGGCAATGCTTCTACAGCCTGGGGGTAATAACCCCTCTTTACCTCCCAAGGTTTCTGTTTTGGTTGGCTTTGTAAGGTGCTTAGTTACCCAAGTGTCAGGAGCTATAAAGTACCAAGATCAATTGAAAACCCATCAGTCAGAACTTGAAAACCCATCAGTCTCTGTATTCAGAGCTTTTTATTAAATTAAGAAGAAAACAGAAGTGAGACAATATTGGCTTGGGGTCTGCTTGCCCCCTTTAGCATATTGCTATGATTGTCTCAGAATACTTTCAGCCAGGCACACTGTAGTTTATGGACATTATTGTAGAAATGCTTGCTGAGAACAGCTATTTTATTAATTGAGTAGTCTCACTGTAAACCATGTGATATCCCAGAAGACACTTTATAAATAAAGTGTATTTGCATCAGGAGTTTTTCAAGGTTCTCTATCTTACAAAATAATAATACACAGCTTAAAACTAAATCCATCCAGGTGAAGTTTATCAGTTGAGCACTTTAATAAAATGGGATCAAATGCAATTTCTAGTGGAGACAACAAACGCTTCTTATTTGGATTATATTTTACGTATCTATGTATCACTTTAAAGAAGGTAATTGATGATGTTCCTCTTGCAGAGAAAATGAGTTTGCACGGCAACAAATAAGCCTATACATCTGCCTCACTTGGACCAGTCCTTCCTACGTAAGCCTGAAGAAGATTTTCATCTATGTTTCCCAGAAACAATTTTGAATTCAGACAACAAGAATAGCTATTTCACTTGAAATTTTATGATACTTTTTGGATCTGTTACTGTTTGTGGCAATCACGTAAGAGTAGCAAAAAAAAAATAATAAAAAAGCTAGGAATGCTGCAAGGAAAAACATGGAGTTAAGCACGTTAAGACAAAAATTCATTCGAGCTGTTTTAA
This sequence comes from Ciconia boyciana, assembly GCF_034638445.1. NCBI lineage: Eukaryota > Metazoa > Chordata > Aves > Ciconiiformes > Ciconiidae > Ciconia > Ciconia boyciana. The sequence continues at coordinate 131,416,727 of NC_132935.1, forward strand.
AAAGAAAGATGGAGAGCTAATGCCTATGCATATGATGTAACATTTAGCTCTTGTTAGCTAGACTATAATTTGTCATATATTTGTTTTTTTAGGCTGATGGGAGCACTCTTCTAAAGTGCACTTTGACTCTTTAAAAATAAAAATGACACAGCAGCTCCTTTTAACTTTTTTAACTCTTAGCTTACCACTTCACTAATGTTTAGTGAAAGTCTCTCAGTGTGTCTCTTTCAGAAATGCCACTTGTTTAGGAAGTTCTTTGCCTTTATTTCAGTTAAAAGATGATTGTCAATTCAGAGGCTGTGAGCCAGTACTCCATAGCTTATTGCAGAAATTTTATCTAGATTTTACCCTGATTTTGATTCAGTTCCACTTTAAACCAAAGTGACTGTTTTATTTCCCCTGTGAAGGGAAATACAGCATTACACAGAGAAGTTTTACAACTCTGGAGCCTCCTTTTTTTCCTGCAAATCTATCGTTATTGCTCCTTCTACAATGTACAGACGAGGGAACTTTAAAAAGGGGATTGCCCTGCTGCTCACGAAACACATGATACTAGCAGACAGGCACACTTAAGCTGGCTGTACCTCAAGGCTTCTGCTAATTATTGTCAAATTTAACTCTGAGTCTCCAAAGTAACAATTTTTGCTTGATTACCCAAGGAAACCTGTCCACCTATTGATTTCTCCCTAAAATCTGAGTGCTATAGCTGGTAGATATAGTCTTCAGATATTACTTTCTTGAAAACTTCTTGAAAAGCAGCTGCTGGATGAAGGACAGAGAGCCAGGCTAATGACACCACTGTGGAAAAGACTGCCACCCGGGCTCAGCGGGTACCTATTCTGCTTGGCTTGCAGTCTAGTCAACCAGCAGAAGTGTGCTGACAGGCCAAACAGCACAGCAATCCCTCCAAATTGGCCACAGAAAATGCTGCCCCTTTCCCACTGATGGAGTAAGAGGCATGGAGGGAAAAAAAGAGGGCAGTGGCTCAGATGATGGTGAGTGTCTTATGGCACAGGGGATTGAAGTGATGTTATTGCAATAGGAAAAGGATATAGGATCTTCATATAGAAATGCATGGAAAAATATTCTTCATTAATTTCATTGGTATAATTTGATTAAAATATGACTCAATGCATTATATCATAGTTAATAAAAGGCTAAATAGAAAGAACACTAAATTTAGATTAGAGGTTACGTAGATTTTGTTTCATCTACCTTTCAAAGAATGATGAAGAAGTTTTGCTTGTACTTCTGGAGAATGCAACAGGATGTTTATGCATGTTTACTCACCTCAGAGTTATTAAGACTCTTCATTGCTCCAAAATACTCATTAGATATTGAGGTTATATAGGGGGTAAAGAAAAGTTTATGTAAGATCCAATTATAAACTCCGGTCAAACAGAGCTTCCCTCCCCACTTCCTTCCTAAAACCATGCTCAGCTGCAGAAGACCTATCAGGGCATCTCTATACATCTTGAAGAGGAGAAATGGGGAGAGGAAGACTCTTCATTCCTTTAGTATTTAATTTTAAAATGTCTAAGAACAAAGGGCTAGATACAAACAGGAACAAATGGATTTAATATGAGCTGAAATCTTGCAACTCTTATTCAGCTGGTTGCCTCCACAGTTCATTGGAACTATTTGCAGGATGAGCAGCAGAGGTCGTCTTCTGTGATACTTGGGGAGTTATCTTTGGCTTGCTTTCATAGACTTCAGTGAGACAAAATGTCCACTGAAATCTCACACCTGTGCCAAAACTAACTTTCAGGATGTTCCATTTGAATCAATCCAGCTGGAAAATCACCTCAAAACAGGATCTTAGTGAAACTCTGAAGCCTTTATCTGATATGAGTTTTCTTAATAAATTTTTTTAAACAAGACACTGAACTTGAACTTGATGAGATATAGAATATTTTTTTGTCTAATAAAATATTGGATAATGCACAATCCTATACAAACTAATGGATGCTCAGGTAAAAAGAAATGCTTATGCAAAAATGTTTCCCACAACATGTAATGCTTAGAAAACATCATTCAAAGTTATATTTTTTATCCTATAGTCTTGATAACGTAAACACCAATCCTTCTTTCCAGAGGTAATTCTTAGTTAGGTAAAATTAGACATTGCTGGAATATATTCAAGTACAAAAGTGGAGAATTATGCCCTTGTTGCTCCTTATTTGGAAAGGTGAAAACTTCAGCATCAAAAATAATAGTTCTGAAGGCTTAGCAGGTAGTCATGATACGGCACATAGCAAATGATCTAGTGGACTATTCTTGATCTTTTTCAGTTCAGCACCTCTCTGTGGTCGTATAGCTGGGAAAACATGGAGAGGGAAGGGAATGACTTGTGTTTCTTGATGTGTGTTTTTAAACCTGTTGGGAATTGCTATCCTCAGGCTGAGGTCTCAAAATGATAGCCTTACAGAAAGCAACATTCAGAGCAAGACAGTACCAACCTGGGAAGTACTCCATAAATGGCAGGTCACCTTCACAAAGAAAAGTACATCGGTTTTGTAACTCAGAACATGAAACAGTGACACCAAAGTCTCCAAACTGTGTAGAAAAAAGGTTGCCGTAGCAATTTTTCATCATATAAACTAATAAAGAAACAAGCACTCGGTCTTCAAAACTTCTACAGCCTCACTGAGTATATTTTAGTTCCATTTGTGATCATCAAAGCATCCCATAAATTGAAGACCGTGTTCAGCTCATGTTTGATGGGCTGAATTCGATGGACTGAATTCTAAGTGCAAGACCATGTTTCCATATCCCAACAAAGTACAGTCAATGCAACCCAACCGTGCAAACAACACTTGAATGCTTCAAAGATTTTGTTTCTGGATAAAATGCCTGTGAGAGGACAGCAAAATAGGAAGCTTTCATGGAGATAAATTCTGAATAGAAGAGAATACACTAAATTTTAATGAGTTGTTACATGAAGTACTAGCTCTTCTTTATGCTTCAAAGTTAATTTGTAAACTTATTCTGAAAACAACTGCTGTGATGTCCTGAATGTATCTCTGCCTCTGAGGAAATAATTTTAACTCAAGCACTAGTAGCAAATCCTAAGAAAGCATCAATGATGTTTTGCCAGAGGACAAAGGGTTCAGAATATGTTTTTCCACTGTTAGAGGCACGGCAGCTTTTCTTCAGTGCAGCGACCACAGTCAAAATGCATAAAGAGTTGCCATGTTTCGAGCACTGTCATTCAATAACATAATTTTCCAATTTTTTTAAACCCAGAAGTTTTTGCGGTTCTTTGCAAAGAAAGCGCTTCTGTAAAGAAAGTCTGTGCTCCTTCCGTTTAACAGATAGATGTGCATGCCAGAAATCTTTGCCAACTACTGTTTAATGTAATTAAATAATTTAAAATTATAAATATTCTGATTATTGACTAGCTATTTTTTTTTAATCTGTCAAAAGAAGACAGACAGCCAACTGGATGAACAGTTGAGAACACAGAGTAGCCTCAACAAGGCTACTGTATGAAATAGTGCAGGGAGCATGCACTGTAATCCAATCAATTTTCTATTAAAGGACATGTAGAGAACAAGCAACAGCTGCGCACAGGTCCTTTTTCCTCCTTCTCCTAGAATCTAAGTTTTAAAAGCATGGCTGCAGAAAAGTGGAACTTTTCATGGAAAAATGCTGGATTTCCCAGTACGCTGGATATGTCGGATTTCTTCAGGGGGGCAAGGTGGCAGTGATGCTGCTCCTGAATGGGAAACTTTATTCTTCCTACAGCTGCGTTATTGTAGGCTCTGTGCAGATTCAGGTAGGCTATTTGTCCTGAACTCCCTGTTTTTATAGCTCTCCCCACACAGAAGGACAATAAACTTCTGTATGTTCCCTGTGGCGTTGCTACCCACCCAGCAAGAACCCTTGATCAATGGGCCTGATTAGGCAAAGCGGTGTGTCTGGTTTCGATGAGGCACAAGCTGTGGAATCTTCAGAAACCAGGCTGAAATGGCACTGAAGCCAGACTTGTTTCAGTGAAGGAGTCTGTTTTGAATTATGCTTCCTATTAGCAGTAGATTTTAAAATTAGGGAACTATGAGTAAATCTGGAACTTAACAAGGCTTAAAATAGGCCTGGGTCACAAATCTTGCTAACTGTGTGATGGGCTGGTCTTCAGTGCAACAACAAGGAGGTCTTTAAGAAAAAATTAAGTAGAAAAAACCAGAGTGACTAAAGTATGGGGGTGGCAAATAATAAAGGTAAGTTATTTCTTCTCATTTTATGTTCTGAAACTCAGGGAAAGCTCCGACAAATGGTAAACATATGGAATAAATTATCAGGAAAAGTGATCTCAAAACAAAGACTACAACAGAGTTCAAGTGACACCCTTGACTCATTTCTGGAACAGAAATGGATAGAGCCATAAAGTCAACACAAGAAAGTTGGATTATGATTAACCTGAAAAAGGGCAAGCAAATTAGACTACGAGCCATTTTCCTGTTCCTTATGGCAGCTTCCCAAGACTGCACATCTGAAATGTGTAATTTAACATAAGCCCAAAGAGCCCTCCTTGCCAACCGCAGAAAAATTAATCAAACATATTCTTGTACCAGAAGAGTAGGAGGCATTTATACAAATAAAGAGGCAAGATCTATTTATACACATATGCACACAGATGCGTGTACACGTTTATTTTGAAATTAGATAACTAACATAAAAATCATTATGCAACATTATACAGGTCAGTTAGTTAACTGCTTGAGTTTCAGTCAAGATGGCCATAAAATCACGTAATAAAGCTGCAATGCTTTGAAAACCCAGATGTATATGAAATGAGTTGTTCCATGTAATTAAAAGAGATGTGAGAGGTCAGGAGAACAATATAATCTAACACCACATCTACATTGCAGACTTCAGCTGGCACAGCTACATCAAGCAGAAGTATGAAACTGTTTAATACCTGACTGATACAGCTGTACTGCCAGCTGTGCTACAAGTGTTAATATAATTACACTGGTATAAAGGTGAAATTTCATAAATATAACTTCTTTTCCTCGCTGTTTTTTCTACACTGGTATGATACACAGATGTGCTAACATAACTGCAGCTCTAACACAAACACTTTCTGTAGTAATAACATAGATATAGCCAAAACCACCAAGGTCACAGAAGCACAGGCTAAGAGTTTACTTTGACTATTTCTACACTAAACATATGACATCACTGATGTGCTCCAAATACATACGACTAGGGATTTGTGGGAAAAATATATCAAAGCTGCCCCATAAGCAAAACTTCTACAGAGCCAGCCCTTCTAGCAGCCCAGCTGTGTTGCTTAGGCACAGCATCTCTTCCTACCTCTGCCCACACATCTGTGGTAACAGACGCCAATACCAACAGGCCTGTTCCCACTGCTTCACTTTCCATTTCTTATTTCACTGCATGCCTCGTGTGTGCATGTGATTTCCTCCTTTCAAATTCTCCGGCTTGATTTTGCCAGCTGCAACCGTTTGGACATCGGCACAGCCATGGCGATGAGGTCAGGCTGCAGTCTGCTATCCCAAACCCTGAGACTGGTAATGATGGCAGGTCTGCTATCCTAAACCCAGCCACGGGTAATGACAGCAGGCCGAGAGGGGAGAGCAGGAACCAGCAGGGCCTTGCAGAATGCCAGGGCCAACATTCTCTCCCTTATTCCCTCAGCAGCGCCACCCCACCTGCCAACAGGCGAGCTAAGGTCAGCGCCGTGCTCCGAATGAAGGCTGGAAAGATATTTGGAAGAAATTGGGTCCAAAATTTGTCACTCTTCATACCCAGCGACCCCTCCACCACCTTGCCCATCCCTGCGAGAGGTGGCCGGGGCCGCCAGCCCTCGGCTTGGGAAGGGCCTGACGGTTGGGCGGGCCAACCAACGGACCAATCAGAGAGCACCTTCTGAGCTTTCTCATCCAATAGTCAACTTCTCGTGGGCTTCGGGGCGGAGGCGAGCAGATGTCTAACACTGAGCGCCATGTTTGATTCTGGCAAGAGGGACGGGCCTGCACGGTGCCCTCACGCAAAATGGCTGCTGGCAGCGGTCACGTGGGAGGCAGTCCCTCGTGGCGGGGGCGTTGCTAAGGGGGACACCCGATGTTTATACCCGGTGCTGGGAGGGGGATGAGGCGCATGCGCGGCTCTGGAGGGCGGGGGGAGCGCGGAGGGATGGCGAAAGCGTCACGAAGCCCCGCCCCGTGGTGCGAAGCCCCGCCCCCGTGGCTCGCGGCCGTGCTGTTGCGGCCGGGGGGCGGGACCTTCGCTTCCTCGCTGCCGGGGCCGGGAACGGGGCGAGCCGTCGAGCCCCGCCCGCGGGGTGTCCCCGGCCTCCTGGCTGCCCCCGCCGCCCTCAGCATGCAGGGCGCGCTCGCCATCCCCGAGGAGGTCTGCAGCCTCCTGGCAGGTAAGGCCGGCCGCCGGCAGGGAGGGAAGGAAGGAGGGAGGGAAGGAAGGAGGGAGGGAAGGAAGGAAGGAAGGAAGGAAGGAGGGAGGAAGGGAGGGCTTCCCGGGGGGCGGGCGGTGAGCAGGGCGGAGGGGAGGCCGAGGGGGGCGGGCCGGCGGGGGGTGTGACGGGCCGGGGCAGCCGTCGCGGCCGGGGATTGCGGGGGGACCAGCCCCTTGTGCCGCAGCCACGGCGGAGCGCTCCTCAGCGGGCGCTGGGCGCTCGCTTCCACTTCGTGGGTCCGGGGGTTCCCTCCCCTCGTCAGTTCCTCTCCCCCGGTTACTTCCTCTGCCAGTGCCCATGCGGCGGCGGCAGCCCTCCGGCGCGGTGCTGCGGTTCCCTTCCCCGCGGCTGCTCGGCGCACCCGAAATGAGGAAGGAGAGAGGTCCGGCTCCCGCTGTCGGCCTGGCCGTCGTGCTGAGGCTGAGCGCTCGCAGCCCCCCATCCGCCTCTGGGAAGGGGTGAGGTGTTGGGACCTCTGCAGAGCCACAGCAGGGCTGTGGAAGTCCTCTGCTGACACGCGTGTGTGGAAGGAACCGGGCGTCAGGCAGGCCCCGTGGCCCTGTTTCTGAGCGCCGAGTTAACCACCCGGCGATCAGCTGGAAGTTTCTCCCCTTCAGGGTGTGTCAGTGGCCCGGCAGGTACTGTCGGGAGTTAAACCCGGCTGTTCCGGTGCCAGCTGGGCCGTTTCCCTGAATTAACTGAAAAAATGAAAAAAACTCCCAACTTCCCTGCTAAACAGCTTAGGCTAACGTCATCAAAGTGAATTAAGATGTTACTGAATTGCTGGCATATTGTCCTGTCAGTCAAATAAGGCTGACTGTGACTGTCCACGCTCTTATGGATAAGTTGGAGCGTAGGAATGGCATTATTTCTCACCATGAAAAGTTATCAGCAATAGTGTTAGTAGAGACTTAAAAATACCGGTGATGTTTTTTATGTGCAAGGTTTAGGTTTCAGTTTTTTAAAACTTATTTTTTGCTGTCCATTAAAGCAAATTGTATATTTCCAGTTTGGGATTTCTTTTATCTTTATGAAAAAATCATAAAAGGCTTTGCTATCCTGAAACAATTTCAGTTTCAGTGGGAGTATATTTCTTTTGAGAACTTCTCTTTCTGCCACAGGAACTTGTGTAGCTCTGACTAAGCCATTCAAATTAGCCATGCTTTTCAAAATCTTCCCTCTGAAATGAAGTACTCAATTGCATGGCTGGGCACCTGCTAGAATCTAGTGTAGCTCGTCACCTTTGAAGTTTGTCCTTTTTTTAAACATTTTGATTGTAAGAATTAATGCTTGAAACATATTACTCTTACCAGTCAGTCTTCTCATCTTTAAAGCACTTCTGTCAACTGTCCTAAGTGTTTTCCTAACTACTGTTTGTAACTACACTATTTGCAGATCATATCATCTGTAGGAAAATCTGCATGAAAGGCGAACAGAACGAAGGAAAGCTTCTGAACGTTTCTTCTCATGGCATAGATTCTTAATAATAATAAAAAAAATAGCCTTAGAGAGACTTCCCAAGCCTTGGTAGTTTCGGTGGTATTACTGTATTCTGGAACTTGTGATCACATGAAGTGTGTGTGTGTGTTTGTTTCAGAGCTATTTTCACTGTGTGAAGCTGATCTTAGAAACTCTTCAATGTTTTAAGTGCTTTTAGAATTTTTTCAGGGGAGGGTGTGATGCAGGTGTGATCATTCCAGACTGTGATTTGGTTTTTGTCATGGTGCCTGATCTTCACAACTTGTCCTTCTCCCCATCTTTATCTAGTCTCCCATGGAAAGAGCGATATAAAGGTTTGTATTTTGAAGTGAAACTGAGAACACCTATTTTCCCTCAAGGGGGATGTTTATATGTTCTTTCAGTGTCACTATGATCAACAGCCTAAGTTATATACAGGTATCTAGTCTTTGTACAGTGTGTACAGCTTCAGCTTTTCTGAAAGAAAACGAGATGGTTTCTTTAGTGCTGTCTATAGAACTGAAGTTAAGAAGAGAATGGAATGATTTACCAATGATCTTTCAATCTTTGTTTTATTATTATGGTAGCATAAATGCTACATAATACGTAATACATCTCTACAACTGTAACGATAATATTTTCAGCTTAATTTGCTTTCACATGCAATTTTGTTTTGGGACATAATGCAAAATGAGCTTAACACTTGTTAATTTTATAACAGCATAATTATGGAGCAAGCAGAACTCTAGCAGGGTGGAGACAGGGTATTGAGGAACAATTAGAATCATAGAACCATTTAGGTTGGAAAAGACCTTTAAGATTGAGTTCAACCATAAACCTAACACTGCCAAGTCCACAACTAAACCATGTCCCTAAGCACTACATCTACGTGTCTTTTAAATACCTCGAGGGATGGTGACTCAACCACTTCCCTGGGCAGCCTGTTCCAATGCCTGACAACCCTTTCGGTGAAGAAATTTTTCCTAATAAATTTTGTTGGAGCATGTCCGAAGAAGAGCAACAAAGCTGGTGAACGGTCTAAAGCACAAGTCTTGTGAGGAGCGGCTGAGGGACCTGGGGTTGTTTAGCCTGGAGAAAAGGAAGCTGAGGGGAGACCTTATCACTCTCTACAACTACCTGAAAGGAGGTTGTAGTGAGGTGAGAGTCGGTCTCTTTTCCAAAGTAACATGGAGAAGAAGATTCTGGGGAGAACAGAGCTTTGATGCAAGTTACAAAGCCTTGGAATATACAAAGGTTGGCATAATGATATGTGCAATGATAACTGTAATAGTATCTGCACCTGCAGTGGCATTTGCCTCTGCCATGTCATATTAATCTGTAATGGTATCTGCATCTGAAAAGGTATCTGAAATGGTACCTACACCTACAATGGTAGCTGCGATGGTATCTGCATCTGCAGTGACATCTGCATCTGTCTACAAGTGACAAAATCTTGGAATAGAAGCTGTTCTGCGTAATATTCTTGGCTTCTTTTTATTTTTTATTCCTCCTTAATAGTTTGTAACTTTCAATCCTTACTTGCGGAATTATCAAAGGGAAAGAAATGCGAGGATAAGTATGGTTATACAATGTAAAAATTCAATAACCTGATTCCTTTTTTAAAAAATATGAGATTGATTTTTTTTTTTTTTTTTTTTTAGGTTACCAGTCAAGTGCACGAAAGTTAGAAACTAGAGTAGTTCAAACTGTGTAAGCAGTTCATTCACTGACACATTTAGGTTCTGGTAATGTTTAATTATGTAGTCTCCTGCTTTTTGCTCAAACTATTCATGTAGTGAAGATGTATGGTAATGGAGGAAGGAAGGGAGCTCTCTAATATCTTTACTATTCATTAAGCAACTCTTACACAATACAAAGACTGCATTGAGTTGATAGTTATTAATTTCTGCATGCTCTTCTTTGAGGGTGCTTCTTAATGTATTATTTTAATGGCTTACAGGTATTGATTCAGCACCTCTTTGAGATGAGGGAATATTGTTTTCCCGTTGGTAAAATTAGTGTAATAAACAAGATGTGATCTGGGGTCGCGAAAAATAATCAATGGTGGAACAGAATAGAATTCAAATTCACCTGCCTCCATGCTGTGCTGGTTTCTCCAGAAAATAATGTGAGTTGCACGTCTATATTCAGTGGCCATTACGAGTGCTGGGCACTTCTTCATATCAGGTTCTATTGAGAACATGCAGTTAGTATCTAGCAACAAGCACCTTTTTTTAGCCTGCTAGTCACATAGCAGTGAGGCAGTGACAGATACAAAAATCTCATAAATATTGTGCTCTTCCTCCTCTCCTTGGTCTTTTTGGTCTAGTTGGTCTATTCCCAACTTCTGCAACAAGTGGAGGAGCGATCATATGGATTTCCTTATCCCTGCTTAGCCTTGATTGATTGTTGGGAGTACCATCCACCCACTATGCTGAACAAGTAGGAGTCCTACTGGAAAACTTACTAAGTGCTCCTGTAGTTAAACATGGTGATAATGGGAATAAACACACCAGGGGATGAATTAAAGTTGCACAGGAAACTTTCTGACTTGTGAGTTCTTTACTTTGAACCTAAACAATATTATATCTTTAACACAAAAACAAATTCTGTCACACATGCTGGCAGGGTCATTATAGTTGCATGTCAGTGGTGCTGAAATGTTCCAGGCAGAAGCACAGCTTGAGCTCAGGGCTAACTGCATTAGTTGGAAACAGGAGGAAGCTGTTTCTGTAAAGTTGAAGGAGAAAGGTCAGCGTGGCGATGGGCTTATTGCAGAGGATTGTTGGGAATTCACAATCCCATCCTCTCTTTGACTTGTTCAAGTGGTGGGAGGGAAACACTGGAGACAGAAACAGGGTCCTCTGGTCATGAGTTGAACTTCTGGTGGGAAGAGAAAGTAATTTTGTTGCTCTCTTATCTCTCTCTTTACACCTGGGAAGTGTGTGGTAGTGTATATAACTTCTTCATTCCCTGCCTGTGTCTCTGCACCTTCTAGATGGTGCTTGAGATTTTGTAATTTAGTGAAGGAAGCCCAGCCCCATTGTGTCTTTTCTTCTTTTGAAAAGGTACCCTCCGTCGTGTTTATGTGTTCAGCATCTTTTTGTGGGTGTTTGGCAAAGTGGGATGTTACTTGTTTGTTTTTTTTTTTTTTCCTTCCCCTTTCTGTCAAATTATTATTGGTTATGTAGATTGTTGGAGCCCTGCTCATTTTAATTTTTCCTTACTCTTTGATGCATGCTCTAAGTTTTGGCTTGTCCATAGCTGAGAAGGATTTCAGAGGCTGCTTCTTCCCCCCAAAGGAATATTATTTCTCCTGTAACATAAATCAGACTGGTTGCTTCAGTCATCTTGATTGGAAAAAAAACTCTTGAGTTTTTTCAGTAATGGAGATTTAATTGGAGGAGTTAAGAATTCTTTATTTTTTAAAAGTTTTTGATGGTGTCATGAACATTAGATATATGTATCGTTTATATCTTTTCCCTCTTATCTTCATGACACCTGTGACTTTTGCTTTTTTTAAATTCAGTTTTCCTTTCACACTTTGCAGTATTTTCAGTTTGAATCTTCTGTATTCGTATTTTAAGTTACAAAGATTATTGGTATGAAAATGGAATAAAACTCTAGTTTATATGGAACCTTTATCCAGTCCCAATATCCATTTTCTTTGTTCTACTAAACAAAAACCCCAAACTAAACAGAAACCGATGTTCTTGCCCTAGAGACCGTTTCCACCCAGATATTATTCCGTTTGTTTAAATGCTTAGTCATATTGTCCAAATTGCCTTTTTTCAATGTGAGTCCTCTAATTTTTTTCTTCAAATTAATATTGTTTACCCACTTGTTTAGTTGCATCCTGGAAATAGCACGCAGAAGAGGGCAAGGCAAGAAAACTACAAGATGGTGGATCCAGTGCATGAGTTTAATTTCGCTTACCTTTTATTTTTGGGCACTACAGTAGTTATATTTACCCCTGATGCCCAGAAAACTAACTGTCCTTTTTTGACCTCCTTGTCAGCTGTTGCTGGACTTGCTCCTTACATTCTTGTCATAGGAAAAGCCACCTAGGTACAGTGTAGCTCTTCTTCATTGGCTGGTTCAATTTTAAAAGGATATTGTTGTTTAAAACTTTACTCTTTGTTTTGAAGTATCATTTTCACGTTTCTAAGGCTTTAACGAATGCTGGTTCTTGCTGAAGAATTCATCTTTACAAGGTAAACCAGGGCGATTATTGTAGACATCTTTTAAGTAGACATGTATTTACAGCTGTGGTAATATATATGTATTTCAATAGTAATGGAATAAGAGTAGAAACAGTGAGGTAAAAAAAATGCACAGAGGCATTCCTGGTAAGAAATAACCTCCAGTGATTTGAAACATAGTTCAATTGTCTCTGCCATAAATTTGAGAATAAGTGTCATATATGGGTGATAAAAATGGCATAGGCTATTTTTTATATACTCATTATTCACTTAGTTTGTCTTTTTCAATTAACGTGGAGTCTATCTTTCTCATCTGACTGAGTTTATGTTTCTTTCATAATCATATGTCAACAAACCACAATAGATGCAGCATAATGTGGCATACAGTGTAAATCTTTAGGTTAATCCTTAACATTTTTTATTATAGTTCATTTGGAATCACTTTGTAACTTGATCATGATTTGTACTGGTGTGGTTTTTTTCATTATATGCTTAATATGTTACAGCTTGATCTTTTCTCACCTCTTTAATGTAGAGAGAGGATGTTCAACTACTCAGCCAATGAGATTAGATATATCTTGAGATTAAATATCCTTGATTAGAATATTTTTTTCTTTAACTTCTTAAAAGAGTTGTCATATATTTTCTTAATTTGAGGAGTCTTAGCAGTTGGGATGTACTTCTGCTTTCTAAATCACTAACGAAACTGTTGAGTGTCAACGTTTGTCATGATACTCACTTTGTATGTGGCAACATGGCAAGATAGCCTTGCTTTTGGGGATTTAAGGTACAGCAGTTTCTAAAGGCTCTCCTTTCAGGACTTTGCGCTAAAAGGAATGCTCACCTACTTGTTAGGCTGGATCAATGTGATACTTTTAGACATCTTGGAGTGTCAGTCACTTTTAGTTTACATTGTGTTCTGTTTCTATATAAGTAGATATATATATTTTTTTAAAAGACAGTTTAGCTAACTCTGGAGAGAGACTTTTAAATATAGTTGGGAAGGAAGGGGGAGAGCAGGAGCAAAATCCTCCTATTTCTTGATTCAAGAGGACAGGCAGTCACAGATACTGCTTGATAATTTGTATTCAGACCTGTTCCCTATTAATGAATTGCATGAAAACTCTGAAATCAAATTAATTAATTACTTTCTATTGCCAGCCCACGTAAAGCTGAAAGATACGTGGCAGTTTGGTTAATGTTGGTCACCTTTGGACAGTGTGTGTGCACAAATGTGCCTAGCTTGCAGCTACCTTCCAACATTCTCTGGCCTGCCTTCCCAAATTCTCTGGCTTGCAGCCAGCTTCTGGCTCTCTCAGTCCTTGGGGCGGAGAGAGATGGGAAAAGGCTGGTGGCTGGAGGAATTGTTCTGCTGACCTGCCATTCCCTTCTTGTGTGACTGGCAGCGCATCTGCCAGGTGACACCATGCAAGTGTCCCTTGTCATATGATGGATGCGTGTCCAGCCCCGAAACAGGAGCCTGCATTCTGCTCGGGTCACGGACAGGGAGCTGCGTGTGTGCCCTGCCATGTGAGTGGAAACACACCTATCTCATTGCCAGTTTATAATTGTTCTCTGTCGTTTGAATGGCGTGAAGTCATCAGGTGATGAAGAAGTGACTAACTTTTTGATAATGTGATAGACAACATTTTGGTTATCTACTGGAGAAGGCGAGAAAGGAGGACCCAGGACACAGTCTGAGTGCTTCTCTGAGAGTCTGTTTGGCCACCCTGACACAAAAATGAGGTAGTTCTGTCCTAAGTATGTTTGTTAAGTGTGACTTACGTATACGATATTAAGCCCTGTAAACAACAAAAGTGCTATGATTTGTGATGATTAGCACTCTTTAACACAGAACTTGCTTTGGGCTAAAATTTTACAACATTCTTGAAAAAGCCCATCTACGTAGTTGCAGACTTCATTAAAGAAAATAGCCCCAAAGAGTTAAAATGATGAAAAACTTGCAGTGTTGTCTGTTTATAGTCATGGAAATAAGGAGAACCACAAAATGTTTTAGCAATGAAAAGCAAAATAAATCATAACTTTTCCTTGTAAAAGGAACGTAGATGAAAATGAAATTAAAATGGCTTTTCAGCTTTTGACTGTTGTATGAAATGGCAATTAAGCTTTGAACTGTATGAGCCGGTTGAAGTGGACAGAGCTAGACTGTAGCGTGACTTCCCTTTTCTGTCAGTTTGTAACCTGTATTGACAGAGCAATTTGCGAGTGGATCATATCAATTGGATCTTTCAGTTCGGCAGCTATTGTTCATTTCTGGAGGCAAATAATTTCTCTGGGGCATGGATCAGACAAAGTTAAAATCATGAGCTTTAAGAAACAGAGCAACAAATACAGGTCTTCAAGCTATCGGGCAGTCTAACACACAAGCTTAGAAAAAGTTAAGAGATGCTGAAGAGGTTTCCAAAGCTTATTTCTCTTTGAAATTTTAGTGTTTTCAATGGAAACAGCTGAGTTTCTGCAATGTGTGATACTAAATAGCTGCTCAGTTTGTTAGGAACAAACAATTTATGGAAATAAATTAACTTGTTTTGTTGGTTGTGTGGTAACTGGTTAGTATACGTGCTTTTAAATCAGAAATCGTTTCAAAGATGTTTTCTTTTTGGAGTTTATCTTTTATTACCTTTTAAATTCCTCAATGGACCAACTGCTGCTGAAGCATGAAAGAAACACATCTGCACTGAAGTGCTTGTGACTAGTGGCTTACACTTTCCTTTTCTGTATAGCATTAAACTAGCAGAGGAGAGATCAAGTTTTGGATCATCTGGAGAAGGAAGAGCAAGTAAGTGACCAGAATAGCGGTGAGAAATGGGTAAATTTTGCTGCGTCTGCCTGAAGTTTGCTGTTGGAGGCTTGCATCTGTCGCACTGAAATCCTGAGTTCTGTTCTCATTCTAAAGTAAATCACTCTGAGGAATGTCAGAGAAATTGCGTGAATGTTCCCTTATGTTAAGCCAGTGATGAAGCGCTCTCTAACAGCAGGGATTGCTCCTTCCATACTCTTCCACAGTGTGGAAGTACAGGTAGTGAAGAGACGATCATAACTTAGATAACTTTCTTGCTTCTTGTCCAGAGGAGCTTAGTATAAATAAGTTACTCATCTCATGTGCATCTGGCACATCCTGAATGGATTTACAACGCTAGATCAGAAGGTGGCTTCAGCAAGATATATAACATTCTGTGTAACTGTGAGTAGATAAGAAAATCTATGATACAGTAACGTGTAATTTTCTAAGTATGTTTCTTCTTTAGCATCCTGTGGCAGATCATGTGTACATCAGGTCTGTCTTCATATTTTGGCATTATGATGAATCAAGCTATATGCTTTCTCTGGACATATGGAAGTAATAGTATTCCGTGACGAGAACAGTGCATTTTGTTTGTGTCTACCTAAGCTCACAGAACTTGTTTTACAGTCTCACAGGAGAGGGAAGCCATCCCAGAGATGTCTTCTCTATAACTGCTGCTGCTGTTTAGAAACAGCAAACTTATCAGGAGCTTGTGCATGCTTGCTCTCTTTCTGTCTCTCTCCTTCACCCCTCTCCTCCATCTCATTACCTGCTTTTACTGAGAAGAGATGGAGCATTTACTTCAGCCTTGCACCTCCATGGTTGAAAATTCTGCATTATTTCTGCTTTTGAAGTCAAAGCTTTTCCAGAAAAGAACAGATTGTGTCAACAATGTAGTTAGTCCTCAAATTTTCATGTCTACAGTGTATTCTAAGCCAGAAGTGGTAATTCTTTCTCCTGATAACACAATTAAGGAGTATGTGAGGAAAAGAAACTAAGTTATCTCAACATCCGTGTTTGAAAAAAGCTTTGAGAGTCAGTCAGAGACGACCAAATTCTCAGCTCGATTTTGAGGTTTTCCAAGAAATAAAGAAGCCCACTGAGTTCAAATGAAGACTGCTGAGGCAAAGTTCTGTGATTAATTAGTGTTCAAAGATTACTGTGCAAACATTACTCCTTATTTATAAATGTGACTAATTCCTCTAAGCTTTCACATAATGCTGCCTAGGTAGAACGTTGAAGCTGCTATCTAATTTTTGAAATAAATAGGTAAAAGTATGAAGGAGCAAATATTTAATCAGCATGTCCCTCCCAATGTGAAAGGTTGGTCTGTACTGGAAAATCCTGCTGGGTTTCATTGAGGGAAAAACTGTTGGCGGTTTTGTTTTTTTGGCATCAATATAGTAAAAGTATCAGGTCTTTTGACCTAAGGGAGGTTTTGTGGATGGTCAATGTCTTGGGATCACGTGGATCCTCATTTGCCTGCTTGATCGGAAATTACAATCATTGGGATTTATGAAGATGTATAAATTTCCCGTGGGTTAGGACAAAATGTTTCCAGGGATGCTCAGTGTATGGCATAGAGGCTGTCGGGGGTGTGCCTGGAAGATTCATTAATACACATGTTAAGTGCCTTTCCTTCTGTCCTTTTAAAGAAGGAATGCCATAGAACTGAGTGTGCATCCCTACCCTTCAGGGCTGCTTTGGAAAATGTAGTGGGGAAGATTCTCTGTCTTATGAGGAGGGGGATCAACATCATTCTTCCGAACTCTGAAACACTTTACAAAATGAAGATTTTGCCGCATTTTGTGATGACAGCAAACCAATCTAAACATCTAAATAATAATCTGGTAAATTATTTATAAAGAATGAAATCTTTGTAATAGCTATGCTAGTGTTCTCAAAGAGTAACTTTTGACTTAGTTTTCTTGCAGCCTGTAATATAAAGTGGGATACGTTTCTGTTGAACTTCGGTTTTCTAAAGAAAAAAGCAGGCAGTTAAGGCTTTCAGTTAGGAAATGTGCAGCAAATATTAATTTAATGTTGTTTTAAAATGTAAACTTTTGCATGTAAACATTTGAGTGTTACTTATGTATGCTTTCCCTTATTCACTGAACAGTTACTATCCATACAGCTGAGAAATTTAAATTAACAAGCAGGATTTTTTGGTCATATTTCTACTTTTCAGTTTTCAGGATAATCGTATCTTGATTGGTAACTGTAAGAAACTTTTACAGTTAGTTTTGGCAATTATTTCTGTTAACCAAGAAGACATACTACTGGAGGAGTTACACTCCCCCAAATTCTCAGTCACTGCATTGTTTTTATCCTATGGAATGGATATTTGCTATGTTACAAAGAACCATGGTAACTTTTATGGAATGCTTTGATTCTACATGACTATATAAGTGTATCTTCTGTATAAGAATTAAAAATTACAGTGCAGGTTAGAGCTTTAGTTTTTGATTCTACAAGTGCAGGTATGCTTAGCTTCAGGTACATGCTTGGGCTTGACTCCTTTGATATGGTTATTGTGCCTACTAATTGTTTGCAGGATTAAGGCTTTGGATATGAACTTTTAGTCAAGTAGGAAGTTCAGAGACAATGTGAGAACATTTGAAAATACTGTAACCAGTAAGTGACCTATATTAGTAGCTGGGTAGGTGTTACTGCTGCAATAATGAATTACTCAACCATTTTTGTAACTTGAACTTCTGAAATAACATGTCAGTAATACATGCGTAAAGGCTATTTCCATGTTTTAGCTTTATCCCTTACTTTAGGTGATGGAAAGTAATTGTTATAGTACTGCAATTTATTAGGACTTATGTGGCATAATTAAGTGAGCAAGAATCAAATGTCACCATAGGATTTGCTGTGCTAAGCATAAGTAGATCAGAGAACAAATGTATCCCATTTAGAATCTGAAATGTCTGTTAACGATGCTGTGTGTAGGCCTGAAAATAATTTTCTTAGTTTCTTCACAGTAGTATTAGGACAAACTCATTACAGCAGTATTTATCTTTTTTTGAAGTCTTTTTTTCTTCTTTATTTAGATGTTGACACATTTATTTCCCAAACGCTAAAAGGAGAAAATCTATCCAAGAAAGCAAAAGAAAAAAAGGAAGTTCTTCTTAAGAAGATAAAAGATGTTAAGGCAAGGTAAGTGAGCTTCAAGGCTTTAATATGGTATAAAGTCACTTACTGATAACTTAAGTTTTTACAATATTTTAATAACCATTACCAATATTAACAATTAAAAATCTGTCTACGTCCTGATTTTGTCAAATAATCTATATGGGTTCAAGTATTTATATCTTTCTTAAAGCTGCTAGAATTTAGGAAGAAATGAGAACATAAGGGTTTGTCCCATTTGCATTGCTGTAATATTCTAAACCCTGATTGCAAGCTGGTTGGGTAGAGCTTGCCTTCACCTCTGCTTTGGTAAGATTCATTAAAATACGAGACATAGAATGCATTGAGAATATGAATGAGCTTCCTGTTGCTATACTCAGCTGGTGTAAAACAGCATAATTCAATGCTGACTTTGCTGTACTGTATATTCTGTTGTTTAGCCCTGACTGTAATAGAAAATTGAAACATAACTGGAAACTATTTCTAGATTGTAAGTTTGTTTCAGCAGCGTTAAAATAGTGAAGTACTATGACAGACCAAGCAGAGCGCTGTGGTGTGGTGGGTTTGTTTTTTTTAATATCAGGTATGATTTGAGACTCTGTTCTATTGTGTTTTAATTTCAGTCAGACAATTCAGCTAAAGAGATTTGGCTGTAGTTTTATTTGTGCTGCAAAATTTTCTTTGCAAAATCCCTTTTCTTACAGCTCTAATCAACTAGGATATAATTGCTACTTGCTGCTGTTCTCCCACTGTTGCTTCCAAAGTGTTTTTCTACTGATCAATCCTGTTGGATATCTCCTAACCTTTACTTTGATGACATGCTCCTGCCTCTGTCGCAACTTGTTTACAATTTCAAAGACAGAACAATCATCTGGCGAAGGCATCATTCTTTGTATCACACTAACTGCGGGAAGACATGAGTTGTGTCCCAGAACCTTGTAACTGAAGATTTGTGTGCCTTTGATTCAGGCTGTAAATTCTTAGAGAACTACTTTCCCCCCCCTTTTTTTTTTCTCTTTTTTTTTCAAGGAACCAGGATTTTCTTTCTCTTTTTTCGTGGTTTCCCTTCTGGGTTATTGAGCTAACTGGGACTGTACAGATGGCTTGCATATACAGCACTACTGACTTTTTTCTTCAGTCTTATGACTCAACTATGTTTTTTTTGGATGATGAAATATTGAAGAAGGGAACCCGCAGTTATGAGCACAGTTGACACTGAATCCTTATTCACTTAGATGACCCCATGATTTCACGTCTTATTTTAATTTCTAATTCCTTCCTCATCTCCTGTAATATTATTCACTGTTAACAGCGTTTTGCTTTTCATGCAGGCTACAAAATATACGGACTTTGTAGTCATCTTTGATTTTCACATCCCACATATCGGGCTGTGCCTAATTATTACCGCTACTTGCTATGCAGGATTTCTTAGATCTGGCCTTTTATCTCTGTTTGCATTTCTCACTTTCTTATCCCTAGACCCTTCCTTTCTCTCCTTCTCATTACTTGTAAGCATCTCCTTACTGACTAGCCTGATACACACGCTACTGCTTGTTGTCCATAAAGATGGTCTTGGCAGCTGCGTTTTATTCGCCAGTTATTTCTGGTGAAATCCTCTTCTTTTCACATAAACTCTAGTCCATGCATGCTTCTTGGGATGGCATTTTACATAACTCTGTCCTGATTATTTATCTTTATACCTCAGACTGTATCCTGTGATTATTTTTGTTTCTGAAATAGCAAGATTTAGCTCTGAAGAAAGAGTATTTTTTCCCTCTGGGATGATAGAATTTTTTATTTTAGGCATTCAATAAGTTGAGATCTTCTTATCTGAAAAGGATTTTTTTATTTAGGCATGCATTAACTTTTAAATTTCTGGTTAATTATTAATACTTTTTCATTTGGATTTGATAAATTACTGCAACTAAAACCACTATTTGTGGACTTTTTCCTGGTGACCTACCGTGTTATTTTTAAAGTATGCTTAGTGGCTTTTACTTGTGCACAAAACTTTTTGAAATGTGTTAACATTTAGAAGGTTTACTAAAATTAAAGATGCTTTTGTATGTTTATACCTTAAAATATCTGAGTAGATCTATATTCCTAGAAAAGACGGCTCTGTCTGAGTTTGGTTTTGTTCAAGTCTTCTTTGAAATGACTGAGGATTCTCTCAACTCCAAAGGCAAAAGAAAAACTGAGTAAATATTTTAGCCAGAAGTAAAGACTTAAAAATTATTAAGGAAAACTTGCAGCGCTGAGTTTCAACTACAACACTGTTTGAAAACTAGTAATTGTTTTATGCTATGTTCTAGTACCGTGGATTTGCAAGTGTGTGTTGCTTTACATTGTTTCTTCTTCTTTCTGCAGTTATCCTCAAGAATTCCAGGATAAAGGTAAAGCTCATGCATTTTATTTTTTTTTTCCCCACTGTGGTGTATTTTTTTTTTTTTCCCCACTGTGGTGTATTTCCCCCTCCCCCCTCCCCTGTGGTGTATTCCCCCCGCCCGTGGTGTAATTCCCCCCGCCGTGTATTCCCCCACCCCCCGTGGGATATTCCCCTGCCCCGTGGTGTATTTCCCCCTGCCCCCCCACTGGGGTGTATTTTTTTTTTTTCCCCCCACTGGGGTGTATTTTTTTTTTTTCCCCCCACTGGGGTGTATTTTTTTTTTTCCCCCACTGGGGTGTATTTTTTTTTTCCCCCCACTGGGGTGTATTTTTTTTTCCCCCCCACTGGGGTGTATTTTTTTTCTTTTCCCCCACTGTGGTGTATTTTTTCCCCTCCCCGGGCTGTATCTGTGCCCGCCGACAGGCCCCGGTGGGAGAGGCGGGCGAGGCTGGCGCGGCGCTGGGCTGTGCGCGCCGCTCGAGGCCGAGGGCGCTGGCTCCCCCTGCTGAGGAAAGCGGGGAAGCGCCTCCCGGCTGCACGGTTCTGGCGAAACCGTCGCTCAAAGCTAGGTCCCTTTTCCTTCATTAAACACATCTGAGAACGCTTACTGATGAGAAGATTAGTTGAGAAATATAGTTCAGAATTTAATATAAATGGAGCTTGTTATGTCTGGCTGAATTAGCAATAGTGTAGCGTTGCGAAAGACCATGTGATGCGGGTTTTCCTTTTCAGAGGAAGTGTATGCAAAGCAGCCTGCTTAGGAGATAAAATTTTAATAGGGATAACTTATTTCAGCCTTTTTTTTTAACATTGCAAAAGTATGCAATTTCACAGTGATGTTTCTTTAACCTTTTAATAGGATCATCTAGTGGCAATATGATACTGGCTTTCGATCTGCACTGAATGAATGTTTTCATAGTTGCAGCAGGAGCTCAGACCTTTAGTTGGAGAGGAGACGATTTAGTGTGCGAGTAATGAAAGCTGAAGTGTGGGTTATCTATTGTCTTCTAGTGGAGTTAAAACAAAGCTGCCGAGTTCAGTTTAGAAAAGGCTGAGGAGTTTGTTGCTACAGTGTTCTGTTCTGTAACTAAACCTGGAAGGGCTCTTATTTCCATGATGCTAATTCTTGAGGTCATGACCTATAGCCTGTGGATGCTGGTATGAGGGTCACAGTGCGAGGTCAAAAAAGCCTATGCAAAGCTTCACTTTTTGCAGTGGTTGAAGAACTGGCTGTTTCTGGACACGGAGGTTCAAATGCGTAGGCTACAGTGTGCCTCCTGATAAAGTGAAAATATGTAAGTTGTGTTAGGCAAGTAACGTTATAACAAGGCACAACAAGTTCATACATTTCTTATCCCTGTTTAAGTCAAGTTATATAGCCATAACAGTTCAATTGAAAGAGAAAATACAACTTTAAACTTCCCAAAGACTGCCAAGATTTTGTAAACTCGAACTATGTGATTCTTCAAAAATTGTATTAAAATAATTTGCTATTTTCCTATATTGCACCTCAGCACGCTTACTGAAGTTAAAATGTAGTTTCCCTCTTCTCCTCACTGTCCAACAGAATTAAGGGTGGAAAAGTCAAATGTTATTTTATTAAGAAAATGACTAACATGAAATTAGGTGGGATGGTTGTTTCATTGCAAATGCATCTGACTTTCTGGAGAGCTAAGTTTTTAAGAGCTAAGTTATTGAAGATTTAATAACTTTCTGAGGCTATGACTCTCTAGACAACTCTCATGTTTATTAGAAAGAGCAGAGTTTGCATTTACTGGTTTGCTTTTTTCGAAGGTCAAGAATATTCTAGTCTATTTACTTTCTTCATTGGCAATTTGATTCAGAATTTCTTTTCCGATTCAACAAATTTATAACAAAGATGAGATTTCATTATCTCCAGTAAAATGGATGATTTAATTGATATAGTCTATAATTGTTACTGTATAACTTGCTCTGATTTCTGTGGAAATTGCATTCAGTCTTATTCTTTTTATTAGAGTGCATTTGCTCCTTAAGAAGGATATATTGCCCTTTTTTTTTTTTTTATTTTCATGATGTGTGTCTCTGGTTCCGATCGTAGAACTATGTACAGATGGTGAAGCTTGCGAATGCTGACACTTTAGTTTTCTTTCAGTATTTGTCATTAAAATGAGAGGGCTCTCAAGTTATACCATTGTTTTCGGCAAGTGAGGATAAATTTCTCCAAATTCATGTGCATTTGCATGCATGAATATGAAAAATTCACGAGAAATGGGAGCCTGCACTTATTTGCAAAATATTTGAGGGAATGTGGTTCAGTGGTGTGGGTTGTTGGTATAATTTCCAGAGTTCAAGAAGTGTGTGCTAAACTTTATTTGGTTGTGTCATTCTTACTTTAGGCCTGTACAAATTAGGCGTGACTTCTCTAGGTGTAGAACAAAGGACCCACATGGAGGTAAGCAGTCAGATTCTTGGCCAGCTACTAGTGTAACAAAGCAGCAGCAGTAGCTGAGTGAGGTGAACTTTTGTGCCCATTCATACCTCTGTGCACACCTAGAGATTTGAACAATGGAAAATTTGAGAAAAGATTAAAAACTGAGGTGGCAGTCATGGTCAGACATTTTCCTGTTCCTCCTCCCTCCAGAGAAAGAAGAAATAGCCCAAAATATAAGGTGAAAAAGGAGAATATTTTTTAGGAAAAAAGGAGGGGTGGAAGCAGAAATGTGGAAATTGCACTAAAACAAACTAGGAAGAATAAAAACTACTGTGTACATTTAAACTTCGTATTTGCTGCTCTTTGTTTTGCAGTAGCAGTTACTCCATTTTTTTAAAATGCAAATAAAATAATCTTTGTTGTACATGAAAGGAAAGGTGAAGAATGATTCATACTATGTGCCATGTTATCATGGTATAGTAATTATTATACTACAATAATTATCATGCTGTATCAGCTGTTTTCAAGAATCTTGTGAATTGTAACCTGTTATCCTTCCAGAGGCATCCAGAAGAATCTTTTGGAGGCTGAAAGAAGTGGACTAACACTTTCAAAATTCATAGATTTCCTGTATAACATAATGAAACTTGAATCTGGTCTCTCAAACAGCAGCTCCTTCAGCTTGTGAGTTGTTCTACAAGTATGCTTTGTGGGCATCAGCTTGTCAGTCTGCTCTTTTTCATCACTGCATGTTCTTGAAGTTCCACTGGCTTTGCATGTAGTGACTAGGCAGTTTGACCAAGGTATAGTATGTGAGCTCTTGTATGGGCTTTGGCCACTAGCATACAGAATCTTATCTTCCATAAAGATAAGGCAAGGAGGTTTAAAAGAATAAAAAAAAATTGAAGAGCATGTGCACAAGTAGAACCAGGCTCCTTAAAACCAAAATCATCCATGTGCATATCTCTTAACTTTCAGAAAGTGCATACATACTTCTTTGCAAAAAAATTGATGAACTTGAGGACTTTCTTGCATCTTCTTAAAAATAAGCTGCCTTATGTTGTCTGTCAGGTCAGTAAGTATGCTGGCAAAAGCATCTTTTGTGTCTATGCACTGAAAAAATGAAGCTTTTTAGGGGAAGTGGGTACATGTGAAAATTGAAGACATGAAATTAATTGTACAGGAAAATATGTAATTCTCATGTGTGATGTATTATCTGATTTTACACTGACTTTTACAGTTAAATGTAATGTTGATTTATGGACAAAGAAAGTGCATGTTGTTCTTATGACCAAAAATGTACAATTATATTAATATCCAAACCACTAATACTTCCACAAAATTTATTTTTATTTAATAAGTTACATTATTAAAAATTTATTACTTTTATATTATTCTTAAATTGAGGAACTCAGTAGAAATGTCTCTTTCTATTAGACACTGCTGCTTTTTTTTTCTTTTCATTTGAAATATTTGACTCTTCATCTCAGCAGTTTAAGCAAAATCAAAAAGTCATAGTTACACTCAAGGTGACCTGTTCTAGATCTTAGAATTGGGAAGGAACTTGAAAACTAGATAATTTTCATACAAATTGAATTCATTTTTTATAAGACTGGTATTCTTCTAAGTCTCGACTTTGTCAAAGATTCCAAGTTAACACAGTTTTTGGCATTTCTCTGTTTTGAGATTAATTGAATCAATACTATGGCTGCCAAAATGTTTAGTTAAAAGAACCTTGTTTTCAATTTATGCTAAAAATAGCGCTAAAGTTGGCAAAAGCACTATAAGCCCTAGAAACTGTATTTGCATTTGAAGCTCACTTGCCATCTGTTCTTTGCATTTATTTTAGTAAAATATATATTTTTAATCACTTTTCACAAAAGGTTTTGGCTCAGTGTTGAAAGTGAGACACCAAAAATACTAGCCAAATCAAGTCATAGTATGGGAATCTGCAGAACGAGTTCCCCATAAAGCACTTGGGTGCACCTTATATCTGATCTGCAGCACATGACTTTGGCACTATTTATGCAGAAAAGTATGATTTGACATTTGCTGAACTACCACTTTTGTGTCTGATAAAAACCGATGAAGGTCCACTTCAATTTTCATTTCACTGTAGTATAATAGCAGATAAACCTGTGTCTCTAGAGCATCAGTGGTGTTCTCTGTCTAATTACTGGGAGCACCTGTAGGAAACTTTAAATGACTCAGATGCCTCTTTGGCTCTTGGCAAAGCAGTGAGTGTCTGGAGCCCGAGATATCTTCTTCCTGGAAATAATCAAGCTGAGAGTAGCACTATATGTGAAGGCTTTGTATTTTCTGGGTTTTTTTTCTGTTTCGTGTGAAGGTGATACTTCCTTTTTTGTCTCTGTACACTCTGTTTTTCAGGAAATGGCAGCAAGTGGGAGTCTTTTTGGACTTGAGAAGGGAGGCAGTAGCTTGTGGTCATTAGAGGATGTGAGTTCTGTATTTTAACACACTTGAGCTTTCAGTCAGGAGCATAAATACATCGTTAGTATTTAACCATAAATGGGAAAGATACGGCTTAGTTGTTAGGCAGTCCTTTGAGGATCATCATGACGTATTTCTGGAGAGACCATCAGATGCATTAGAAGTGTGCCAAATATCACTCTGTCCTGGAAGTCTGGAGGGTTTCATTGTAGGCAAGTCACTGTGTTGTCCCTTTCAGCTACACACAGCTGGTATCTGTGAAGTGTCTGTGCCAAGTGCAATTTCAAGCAGCACAAGATACAGCCACCAGTGCAGCACAAAATGGTCTTATCCTGATGTGCATCATCAGAATGAGAGGCAGCTCAGCAAGTAAAAGTTGTGTTGCTTTTCTTGCTTGGAGCGTATTTGCTTATAAACCTAATGCTGTTTCAGTATTGTTTTAACAAATAGCTGCCAAAGAATTCCTACTTGACCTTTACAAAACAAGCCATTAAAAACCATCGTGTTAATATGAGACTCTAGAAGACTCTTCAGGAATGAGTGTTGGGGCAGATAGCATGGCAAAGCATACATTGAGAAAGTGGCTGTCAGAAGAATCCAGTCTTGCAAGATGACTGGTGGATTGGGTCAGTAGCATCTTCTTAAAAAATCAGCTGCAGCTATCAGGAGGTTAAAGTATACCTGTGCCAGCTTGAAAGCAACTTTGTCTAGTTATTTTTGTGAAAAAATGTGTAGTGAGGACCTTGCATTTATGCGCTTGGTGGCTTAATCCGGTTCTTTGTTTGGTGGGTTCTTAGCGGAACAGAGATTAGACAGGAGGAATTGATTTCAACCTGCTGTGACTTGGGACTTCCCAAAATGGCAAGAAGCAGGGTGTTTTGACCTACATGTCTTTTATTTTTGTGAGTTGTTTTATTTTGTTTATACTTGAGCAATTTTAATGCATCACTCTGTCTAGACTTTTTCGGAAATGAAATGAAAGTGTTAGTGATCTGAGGACCCTGAGCTAGCAAGTCTCTTTTGGAGGCATTGGCTGAAACATCTTGGTTGCTCTTTTTTAGCTTCAGTGGCTGAAGCAGTATCTGTATGCTTAGGAGTTCATTACTATAATAACACTATTGCAGAAGAAATTGAATTCCTGGGATGGGGAAAAAAGTCTGGATTTTTTTTCTTTTAAACTGGATTCTTATAAAGTAATATGGCCCTGTTCATTATATTCAGCTTGTACCAACTAAATCATTGGAAATCTTCAGAATAAGGGGCAGGGACTGAAGTGCAACCCTTGTTACAATGAGGAGAGTTTGTCTTTTATGCTCCAGTCCTAATGTGGTACACTTACCCTTTGGTATGCAGTATTTCCTAAATCAATAAATAAGCTGTAATGGAAAAGGTAGCATTTAATAAGGAAAGACATTTTATGTTTTTTTTTTTACAGATAACATAAAATATTGATTCTGCTATCAAACCTATAAGAGGTTAGTTTAAATTGCAGAAACTGGAGAATAGGGTCAGTTCATGTACATATTTTTGTTATTGTTGTAACTGTTAACTATCTACTGTTAATTAAACTTTTTTTCAACTTCCAGATAAATCATACGGTATTCTGGGGAAACAAGAAACTATATTAATGAGCATCAACTCCTTAATTATCCTTGTGACTACGTAACAGGGACACATTCATGTCATTTCTTTGTGCAATAACTTTTGCAAAGAAGTATTTTTAAACTGATCATTAATTTTATGACCACAGAAATGAGATGCAAAATTTATGCTGTTGTCATTGGCACAGGTTCAAGGCACTACTGACATTACGTGTGATTGTAATGGAATGGCTGCCAACTAATGAGTCTATAGACATTTCGTTTGAGCATGCTTTGCTTTTAGATGTCTGATTAGGCAGTAATGCTTTCAATTATGCCTGCAAATTGTATTGGATACATTTACCTGATGCCCATTGTTGCTTTGTAGTTTGGTTTTCTATTACATAAATGCAAGTTGAATGCTTTTCTTTAATTTATTGATGCTTTTCGGGTGTATTTTTAGGTACTTGGCACCTGAAGAGAGGAGTAGTGGTTTGTGCTGCTCAACACTGACTCCTCTGACTGTTCAAGGAGTAACACATGTAGCTTCAAATGCAATTCTGTCTAGTCTTCCTCAGTAGGTGGAGTATAAACTGCAGTGCAACACCTTGATGGAGGAGCATGTGAAGTGAAGAAAGGGCAGCGATTACTCTGAGTAAGAATGCAGGAGACCCCACAGAATGAACAGGAAGCCTCTCTATGAACTGTCAGGAGCAATATCCTTATATATTAATAGCATACGCTCCTAAGATGTCTTTTAACCCTGCCAGAATTAGAAGGCAAAAAACCAAGGTTGATACTAGCCTGTAGTCATTCTTTTATGTGAGCACATAAAAACGTTGTGAAACGTTGCCTGTTAAAGCTCCAAAGCACATTGTTAGTTCTCCTATCAAAATGCCTGCAGTTCTTCTGTACAAATTAGATGATTTAAGGATTGCATTTCAGTGTATAATATACATTTACAAATACATTTATTTAATCTAAAACAAAAAATGGAAGATTTTTTGTTTACTCTAGCCCTGCAGGGCTACAGGTTGCTTGTAGCTGTATTTAGTGTCTGTGACCTATTCTCCACATTTTTTACATAAAAACGTGTGGGTACCTGAACATACTGTTGTATGACATGGGATCTGTATATTTGTTCTGATTGTCTTTCTCAGTGAGCTTTTTCCTGTGGAAGTCTTCGAGCCTTTATTTAAGGGTTTAAGATCTAGAGAATGCTTTGAAGACTATAAACTCTCTAAAAGCACTGAGCTTGTAACTTCTTTCTTTATAATACCTCAACAATTTTTTTGTTTTGTTTTAGGAGTATTTTGAACTTTGATATTGTAGACTTAGGACAGATACTTGTTTTATTGTAAATCTACGTTTGGTGCGCTCATGTTTTTTGTTGTTTCAAATACAGTATATATTTAGGATATGTACATAGTGTGCCCTAAATATGTATATATGTATTAAAAAGCCCCTTGTTTCTAGATCATCTGGCTTTTATTTAAATGCAAAGCACAAAGGTTTACTGAATTTGAAATCCTTAGCATAATTAGAAATCGGTAGTATTGTGACTTAATGGAAGAGCAGGGTAAGAGTGCAGCTATGCAAACTTACATAAGGAATCACAACTTCTCTAAAGAGATTATGTATAGCTGAGTGGGGCAAAATTCTCTGGAGATATTCTTCCTACGTGTGTACTCGCCTATTTTCATCCATAAGTGCTACTCATTTAGGTATACTTTGGCTTACTCTTACTATTCAGCCCATGAATTTTGAGTGCTGGAGTGTGGTGTTTGTGGAAACGTTTTCCTCTAGAAATACAGCCTAATATTTTAAATTTATGCTGGCACCTTCATGAAGGTTAAATGATAGCACGTTTATGCATAGCTGATAAGAGGACATTTTTGACTGACAACCAGGGCATTAGAGGTGGGGGTTTATATATTCTGTGCATTCTAGTACTAGTAAAAGTTTAGGATAGGAAAAGAGTGGAACAACTTTTGATACTGTATAGGTTGTAAATATCATGTCTGCTGTTTTTATATGGAGTCTGTCGTCTAATAAAGAGATATATATAGACACAGATATATATATATACACATATATATATATATATATATATATATATATATAGACAGAGACAGGCAACTGGTCTCTGGCATGTAAGTGTGAAAGATGATCATGCAGGTTGTAGATATGGCATAGTATTTTCTGTCCATGTGCTATCTGCTCTCTGGTTTTCTGTTTGGAGGAAGAGGTGAATCCTGGAGAGGGATAATTTACTTTTGATTGGTTTGACAGGTGTGATGAAATGCAAATATTTTGATCAGATTAACACCATGGCTGGAGTGCTACTGGAAGATGGCCGTGTCAAAAATAGATTGGAGTCAGGTTCAGATTCAAAGCAGTTGTTGTATGGCATGGCAGCTTGAAAGGAAGCGTTCCCAAGAAAAGCATACTAAATTAATGAAGGGAAAACCAATCTGGTATTCAACAATCTTGGGATGTAAAAGAACTCCAGCAAAGCAAAAATCAGGCTTTGTTGTTTTATCTGCATAGAAAACTTGCTGTTCTTTGTGAACAGTTATGGTGCTTTTTGCGCATAGACCCTGAATTTTCCATGATTTTCCATTATTAAATGGGAAGCAAAGGGGTAAAACTCTCAGCCACGGACAGACAGTCCTACTGATGAATGTTATTCATATATCTGTGGAGAAGAATATTTTCACTATGCATGGGGTTTATTTTGGATTCTGAGAAATTAGTTATCTGATACAGTGCTCTAAAAGGGAACACATGAATAGAGAAGCATGTCTGGAGGTCTCTGGAAAGCTTTCTGCATATGAATATACCAAAAGGCAATGCTTGAGCAATTTAGCTTTATATGCTTTTTAAGAAAATGGAAGGTCATTTGATCTGTTGGAGCATCAGCTTTACGATTTTGGTTTGGTGATTTTTATCATATTTAATTATTGGTTTTTCCTCCTTCACCAAGACTTAATTTTTTTAAAGGAACAATGTAGTTTATGTTATTTTTCCACCTCTTCTTTGCCTAGACAGTATTTAAAAAAAAACCAAACTCAGAAAAGATAGTGAGTTTTTGGAGGGGGAACTTAAATTTTGTCTAATTAAATGAAAGCCTCGACTAATATTGATTTTGCTTTATCTTTCCCAGACCTTCACACTTAATGCACGCTGATCAGTGTAGTGCACAGGTTAGCTGATAATGTAGATTTTGTATATATTGTTGTAGGGCTCTCAGCTGTGTAAGAAACTCATCAACAGAATGCTGCATTAAGCCACAGGTTCAGATGGGGTACTGTCAGAATGTGATTCCATTTTTAGTTTCATGTGAGGAATACACATACAACATTTGCAAAGTGGCGCCTAATTATGGTGAAGAAAAGCGAAAGTGGGCAGAGGGCGACAAACTGCTGCCAAAAGTAGTTTGGCAGTTCCTGGGAGGGAAGGTGCTGCAGCTCCTTCTTGCACTCCGGCAGGCAGAACTTTGGTGCTTGGCACTGCCCGTTTCTCTTCCTGCTGGTGTTTGCCCTTATCCACCTCTTTGCCATGGTGTGTGTTTCTTTCCCCCCCTGTGTGAGAAGCTGTCGGTTGTGCAGCGCTGGGAACGGGTTCATTATATGACAGCATTTAGGGAAACCACTGCAGCCACATGTATGCGGCCGATTAGAAGGTAGCCCTAGAACAGCAAGTGCTCACAGCTGTGCTTGAATGTACGAGGTGTGCGCTACCAGAGTCCGTGAGAAATGGGATTTTTTCTGTTTCAGATAGGAATTGGTATCCTCCTTGCTAATGAAAATATTTGCCTTTGTATTCTGTCTGCGTTTGTATGATAGACTATTTTAACTAGCAATGTATTTTTGACTTACAGAATTGGAAGATGAGGAAGAGTCCGAGGGCTCTCTTTCTTCGCCTCCTGACAGTGTCTCAATAGCATCTGACCGATATGATAAAGAGGATGAAGCACCTTCTGATGGTATGTGACACTGTTTACCTTAGAACGTACTAGATTTGCCAGTTTGCTACAAACTCATGTAATCAGATCCTGGTGATGCGAATGTTAGTGTTGGAAATCAGACAAACAGATAAGCATCACAGCTGGACAGTTTTCTTACCTTTACAAGAACCTTTAAAGGAACTGAAGAGCTCTCTCTAGTGGTCCTAGAGCATAGTGAAGCTGTCTCAAATTTACTTTTTTTTTTTTTTTAAACTCATGTTTCTTCATAACAAAGCATCTTCTGTAGATGCATATCTTTTAAAAGATAGATCAGTGGCTAAAAAAGTGTGAATATTTGTAGTAACAAATTGTTTGTTAATTCAACATTATCAGATTCTTGCTTAATTTTATTATGCTACTTAATGGCTTACTGTATTATTTATCTAATAAATAATGAAACAGTTTATGTGATTGATATTTTTCTGCAAACTCCATGCAGAATAGGTTCATAAAATATTAAATTAATTATTCCTACAATGTTTCCTTCCATTAAGACAGTCTTTTGTAGAATGTTTTCATTATATAAATTTTAAATTTGAGTTTGTATTTTAAAAAAAAAAATCTAGGCTCCATAGCTGTTTTCATGTTGTTTTATTTTGTATTCATTAAATTTAATGCTAAATGCGACTGTTCTGAAGACATGAACAATTGAATATTTCAACAGTTAACAAGCTTGCTTTAGCATAGTGTCCATATTTTTGAGATTCGTTTATTGTATACATAATATAAATACCTTCTATGGATAATATATGGCAATAAATTAAGTATATGTACAAATAAATTAACGATGTATATTAATTTGTGGCACTAGAAGTTAGATAGACTTACTAGTGAATGATGTTTTCTGACATGATATGATGATCAAACTGTGCAGCTCCATCTCGAAATACAATTGCTGAATGAAAATATGCTTCCTGCAACATAGCACTCCACATTTTATGTTATCCAGATTATTCCCTTTGGAAACATAAATTGCTTTTATGAGGTATAAAATTATGTCTATTGCAGAACAGGGATAAGTCAAGTACATGCATAAGTGATAAACCTTCTAACCACTGATTCAGAATAACGCAATTTTTTTTATATCCAGAACTCTGTAAAATGTGTAACAATAATAATCACACTTTTTTTTTTATATTGAGCTTGTTGCACTTTGGCAATGTGACCTTCTGTTAAAAAAATAAAAACAAGCTTTTTTGCCTTCTGGTTGAAATGTAATTATCAGTCAAATTGAATATGGCTTTTAGAAGACCCAAGCTAATTTTCCAAACTACAGATGAATGCAACTTTCCATGTATTTATTTTTGCTTACAAACGTAATCTTAACGTTATTTCTAATTGTAACTTAGTAACATGGTACTGATTGTATGTGGGTATGTGACAAAATTGTATGACTATTTAATAGGAGATATGATTATAGATTTTTTTCAAAACAGTTAATCAAGAAAAAAGTGATAATGTTCATAAACCTAAATAATGAATGGCTGAAGAAAGCTGATGCAAGAGTATATGAAATACCATATGAGTTTGTACAGATGGGTGATTAATTTTTAGCCTATTTTGGAAGTTATAATTATGAGACTAGGTATAATAGCTGCCCAACAATATCTTGGCTAATTCATTCCAGTTTAGGCAGAAACATAGTGCGTGTGATTATGTTACATTTAAGATGCTTTTACCTCACTGGTCTTTCTATGTTTTTTGATAAATCCTCTTTAATTATCTAGTGGGAGCACAGCATGAGGAAAAGTTGAGGAAAAGGTGGTAGATTTTGATCTGTAAATACTTTCATTTATGAGAGGAGTGTTTCTGTTTTCCTCTTTGAATGTTCAGTGTGTCATTCTAAGACCATTTTGATTTTAACGTGTATAGTCCATCATTCAAGTCTGGCCACCTAGACTAAGTATGAAAATGTATGTTGGGAGAATCTTTTAAGAGGTAAATTGATCCTTGGAGGCACCATTTGTTTCAGTTCTCATAAGCATGAATGGGTTTGTTGAAGCTTAATACTGTATTTTTGTTTTTTAGCAGTCTGTTAATATTCAATATTTAAATCCTACTCAAGAAGCTGGATCCGTAAGGTAGATGTTTGATCTTACATGGTTACCAGTTAGTTCAGCAGGGCTCTGTGCAGCTGTAAAACCTCATTTGTGTAGGATCAAGGCTCTCAGCATTAACAGAAGGGCCTAACTGTAGGTAACCAAATTGAGGTGTTCTTTATTTATATTTGAGTCCATTCATATTTTTATGTGAAACCTTTTATATACGTTTTCTGCTAAAAAAACCCCCAAAACCAGTCATTTACCTTTATATACCTGAGTTAGACTGCAAGGTTTGTATGACTTCTGAAAGTGTCACTCTTTGACTTTGCAGTGTTACTGTCAAAATATAATTTGTGAAGGCACCGGCTTGGTAACAGATAAAGAATTAGTGTATTATGTGTACATTACAGTCATTGTAAAATCCTGGAGTTTTTGTGTGACCTTTGTCTAATGGTGTATTAATTACAAGAGAGATAATCCATTTAACAATAAGTATGGGATAACTGAATTAGCACAGGTCACCTAAAGGCCTTTTGTCAAATCTGATTGTTATGTTGTCCTTTTGACTTTTACCTTATGGTAGGCACTAACAAAGTATCTAAACTTTGATGGATTATAAACTCTAAACATGATATGTATTTTTCATAATGCTAATGTAATTTTCTAGGTACTGAAAAGGTCAAACCCCCATGTCTCTGTGTGCATTCTAAGTCTGTCTTTCCTTTTAATATTTCTTTTTCTCTGTTCCTCTGGTTCAAAAGTTCACTCAGTTCCCAAATGGCCACCTAATTTTCCAGTTATTCCCTCAAGCCATATGTGTTTTGGTTTCTTTATGGTTTATTAGGTACTGTAGGAAAGTAGCATAAGTTATATCTTCTAATGAAATTCAAGCACACTTCAGTGATGCTTTGACTTGATTGCTGGCAGCAATTAAATCACAACGAAGGAGAATGATGCATAGGCTTACATGTCCAGACACCCTACAGAAATTGGAAAAGGGATAAAACACAACAAAACCCCCAAATAAAATAACAAACCCAAAAACAAGACAGACAAAACAAAACAGCACTGCCAGGCACTCCTTTCGTAACTTGATTTTTTTTTTTTTTTTTTATTGGCTAACAGCCTGATTGATAGCAAAATCATAACTTGCTGTATGCTAACAGGCAGAGTTCACTTGTAGGTTATTGTGAGCTGATAAAGGGTTAGATGGAGTTTTGATTTTCGCATTGGTCCTTGGTGCACCAGATTAATGGAATTTCAATGAGAGACTGGAGTAGTCACAGCTTTGTCAGAAAAACAGATGGAGATTCTATAGCCATGTCTGCTCATTAATACCAGTTGCCTGAAAGGTGTACTACTTCTCTATACAAAAGACTCAACATAATTGATTTTTGAACGGGGTATTTTTTCACTTATTGATGACTAGGTTTCTTGCAACTTAAATGACAGGTTTTTGTATAGCACACTGTATAACAATGTTATGTCTTGTAAATTCTTACTCCCCTTCCATCTGTATTTTGAAGAATGTGTGTAGTGGAAAATATATGTCTTTATCAGTTAAAAACCAAAGCATACCAAAATATGTAAAAATTGAAATAATAAGACTTTCTTTAAAGTTGGTAACAAACTTATTTTTGGTTGAGACATTAATGGGGAAAAAGTTACTCTCTTTCATTTAATTTTCAGGTTTCTTAGGATGGTATTAAATCTAGGTTCAATGCCATGCTGAAACTTTCCTATTTAACAGTGTAATCTTCTTTTATGATCTCAAGGGATTTTTTTAACAGTAAAATTTTTTGTTTTATGGTATGGTAACCCGATTCCATAGTAGGAAATGCCATTAGTATTAAAGGAACAAACTTTCTGACTTTGTAAGTACTGTGAGTGAACCAACCACTTCTGAAGAAGATATGTCTGTTTAGCTCTGCAGGGAGTATGTGATTGGGTAATTACTGGATCTAAAAAGATCACAGTGAATGCTGCGAAAAAATAATTTAGATCATCATAATTTCTGTGGAAGGTCTAGAAATGTTGCCTTGAGCATGTAAAGATGAAAGAAGTACTAAAAATGTGTCTGGGGACTTGTATGCTCTTCACATTATCATATTTGGCTATAGCTCATGAATAAAATATGCTTTTTAGTAGAAAATTGTTAAATAGGGTGAGAATCTCATACTAAAAATTCCTCAGAGTTGAGGTGGAGGAAGGTAGGGCCTAAGCAAGCAAAATAGGGGGAATCAGAATAAATGAAGGGGTTTTACTTTTAACTGTTTGTCATCAGAGCATGCTTTTCTTGATATAATTTTTGTATGAAACAACAGGTTTTAGCAGTTTGTTTTCATGCAGCTCCTCTGGAAAAGTTCTATACAAGCCTTTGCAGGCTTGAGTCAACTATTTTACATGATCTATAGTATTTCCTTTGCATGAACATCACATTTTGCATTTTGATTGATCAGGTGAGAATGAAAAATTGCGTGACTAAATTTTGTGTGCTGCTTTTGATATTTTAAGTCTCAAATACAAGTACTGGTTAAGTTTTTTTTTTTTTTTTTTAATTTTTTCCCTATTTGGTAGGCATAAATGTTTGAATACTGTCACTGAAGAAGGGTAGAGTTCAGCGTAAGACCTTATTTTTATGTACAATGCATATACGAGTATTTTCCCACTTTCTTCAACTACATTCCTACTGAGTTTATTTTTGAGACACTATATTAAAGCAAAAACTGTGTTCCATCACTGAGCCAGTTAAGCAGTATTAGCAACTAAGTTAGCAAAGGTTGGAGAATGGAAAATGCAGCTAGGCTTTTTCTGTCCTCTTCTCTCTCATTTTGCCCTTCCTATCCCCCCAGTCTTGTATTGGTTTACAGCTATTTTAGTATCATAATCATGTACATGGAGAGGATGTTTGGTTGTTTTGGGGAAGACAGCATTGCAAGTGTACCTGAGTTGTTCTAGGAGATTAGTTATTTGCTTTGCAGTACTGGAGAGAGTTCCAAACTAAGCGCATGACAGCCATTCAAAGAAGTGAGAAACTTCTTTATTAGTCTTGTTTTTCTCATAGGTTAGATCTCTTTGAAGGCAGAAAAACATGCATTTTCTTATTCCTTATATCTCTTTAAATATTCAAGCTTGATTAAAAAAGATCATATTGAGGGGAGGTAAGATCTAGTTTTACAGGGACACTTAATCTTTGGTGAGAAAAGGTGACTTCTAATTTATACACTTACTAGGAGCCGGCAGGAGGGCAATAGCATCAGTGCCACGGGGAATGGGTGAAGACTGGACTTTGGCATGCCAACTTTGTTTTGAGAGGATGCTAGTTACTGTCAGAATTGTGACTGGGTAATAATGTAATTTACTATTTTGATATATGTAGGTAATTCTATGTTTTCATCAACAGTTTAGTAGACTCTCTTGCTGTGTCTGAACAGATGTTGTATGGCAGAGGAAATACTATGTATTGCAATGTATTATGATTTTGCATTTCTGGGACATTTCCAGCTGAAAAGGTAATACAACTGATCAGAAAGGTTGCTTTCAGAATTCTAAGAAATCGTAATTAGCAACTCAATCTCAAGCAGGAGGACTGAAGTCTAGAATTTCCAATGTGGTATGATGAGGCTGTCAGAGGAAGGATGCATCACTAGGGAATTAGGCTGAGACACTTATGGACAATTTAGATGTCACCCAGAATACAGTCTTTTACAAGTTGATGGAACACAATGAAAAGTAAAACATACTAAAGAGGAACTTAAAATGTGAAGCGTATTTTAAAAATTCGGTTTATGAGAATATTAGTACACATGGGACCATGTGTGCATAAATTCCCAGATCCAAATCTGTTTGCTTAACGAATGAGAGAGAGAGTGCTAACTTTATTGAAATTGTCAAAAGCTGTGAAGAAGATCAACTCCTTGTTGGATAGGAGGGACCTTAAGTAGTCAGTGTATCACCTTTAGCATGCTTGAGACATTTCTTGGCAGACACCTGTCTCATCTTTCCTAAAAATCTCTAATGGTAAACTTCAGTCTTCCCCAGGCAGCTTGTTGCAGTGCTGCACTGTACTTGCTTGTAGAGGATACACACCGTAAACTCTTCTTGTCAGTCTGTTGACATTTGACTCTGTTTTGTCCATAAAGGACACAATAATGGTGTTTTTCCTTTTTTTTTAATTTCCCCTTCTGTCATGAATATATTTGAAGACTAAGAAGAATCTTTAACTTTCCACATGTAACTGCTGTTGGAACCTTATTAAAAGAACAGGCAGCTGAAGTGCTTGCTTGTTTGTTCATTTGTAGGATCCACAGCAGTGAATATAGCAGCAAGGACTTATTTTGGAGAAGCAAGAAGTTAAAAAAAAAAAAAAAGTGCATGTGAAATATGCAAAGCTAATTAATTAATTTTGATTTAAACCATTTGCACAGAACAGAACGGATTAATTTCTGATAGGAAGCAGAAGTTTTAAGTGAAATTTTGGCCTATTAAAGTCAACAATAAAGTTAAAAATGGCATCATGTAGGTTAACAGTGTGTACAAATTGATGATACTAAAACGTTTGAACTTCTAATTATCATGATGAAAAACTTCCTATTAAACAATAAACCCCTGTGTTCTTTTAACATTTACCTTTCTCCCATGGGAGAGATGACATGGTTTGTTGCTCATTTTATTTCATCTATGTTGCTTCAGTGACTGAGCAATAACAAAACAGCCATGTATGCTCCACCACTACACAGGACAATATCCACAATAAAAAACAAATAATGATCTGCTTAACCCATTTCTTCTTCATATTAGATCATAATTTTATTCAAGATATCTAACAATATTATGGTAAAAAAACACCACAAAACAGCTGAAGTGCAATAGATTTTTCTATTTACTTTATATTGCTTGTTGGCCTAATGTTTTTCTAGATTGGTTCTTATACATCACAAATAGCTGAAATGAAAAGGAAGAGGGAAGGTTTTCCTCAGCCTCTCTGATATGTGATAAGCTTTTCAAGTGTGTTTTGGAGCCTGTTAATTATGGATTTAGGACCTTATTAATGCTTTCCTCAGCTGAGTGAATTTCTACCTTCTGATTTCCCTGTAATTCCTCTTGCTCCTGCCAAGCAGTAGTGGCAAGTCAGCTTCCATTACTCCTTACTCCTTCCCTCCCAGAAACAGACAGATGCATCAATCGTAGATGATAGCACTGCTTCACGCTACTTCAGTGGCACCTTGAGGAGGGTACTCTTCTAGTACCTTTCCAGAGGTGAGCAAGTCCAACAGATTGTTGCTGCTTGGTATTCAAGGCAAGAGGCATCTTTCCTTCCTGATATCTACCAAGTATGACAGGAAAATGGGTCTGCGTCCAGCATGTACTATGCAGTAGCCCCAGACATCTCAGGGGAGAATAAACTCTACAAAAACATAATGGTTTGTTTTAGGCTAGATCAGAAATATGTAAAACAATGCTCTGTGTGGTACTTCATGTTTTCCATGTCAAGGATGATGCCTGTATATAGGAACCAACTGAAAAAAAAAAATACAGCCTTGCAATAAAAGTAAGTATTACTAATGAACAGAAAAAGATATTTCCCATATTCCTGTTTTTGTGTTTTAAGTGATTACTAGTTTCTGTAGAGGTGCAAAGTGTACCTGTAGAGCTTAAGAAAGTACAAAAAGGGCCTATTTTCTGTCAGGCGTCATGCAATCCAGGCATTAATTTAGTGGATTTGGGTTTGTTTCCTTTTAAATAAAAGGGAGGTTGCAGTGGATTAATATTTGTGAATTTTGAGATTAAATTTGAATGGAAAAGTAAAAACTTTGAATGGAAAAGTAAAAACTATGTCATGAAAACGTTTATTAAAGTGTTTTGCAAAGAAAAAAATTTGTAAATTAAATCTTTATCATATCCACTATATGGGCAAGTTCATTATTGCCCTTACCAAGAAGATGTTGCGGGTACTGTTCACTGCTTAAAAATTTGCAGCAGGAACCATACTTCCTTTGGACATCTGTCACTAGACAGTGTTAGTTTGACTGATAGTTTCCTCAGTAATTCTTCATAGATGTTTACTTGGATTACTTACAAGAGTAGGACTTTAGAGTAGCAGACTAAAAATGCTGAATGCCATCTTTTCTCCAAACTAAATTTATTACTGCAGTTTCTTAACTAATATTAGTCAGAGCCTATTCACCACTAACTGTTGCAATAATGACAGGTAATATCTCATGCGGATCTTAGCCCTGTCTTTTCTACTGCTGGTAGTCAGAAATAGTTGAGGCCCCATTTTGGGCCAGGAATTAGGAATGATCCTATACTATAAAATGGAGGAAAACCTCTTCTGGTCTAAACAAGATTTTCCGTGCC
Source organism: Ciconia boyciana (assembly GCF_034638445.1). Lineage (NCBI taxonomy): Eukaryota > Metazoa > Chordata > Aves > Ciconiiformes > Ciconiidae > Ciconia > Ciconia boyciana. The sequence continues at coordinate 131,456,008 of NC_132935.1, forward strand.
GCCTTCTGAATATACTCTGTCTACCTGAACACACATTCATTAAGGGAAAGTACATCACAGCCTGATAGTAACATTACAGAGATATCCTAATCTTAATGTAAAACATCTTTTTTCTTGTTTGTCAGCAGTCAAATTTTGTATTTCTGTATAGGGACATGGGTGATGTGTAAATACGCACAATGCATATTCAAAGATGCAGTTAGTTTATTATGTGCTTCACGTATCTGCACTTGTGTATCACCACTTTGCATTGAAGAGGTAAGGGGAAAGGATTAGTGTTGAAAAAACGTGACTGGGGGCAGGAGGATGTTTGGACTGTGTACATGGCTGTGCTATAAGATGAAAATGGGATGGAGACAACTGAAGTGAAGGTGGTCCAAGTCTTTTTGGTAGGTAACATAAATTACTCTTTCGCAAGCATGGATACGGAAAATGGGCCTTATTATTACTGTTGCCTGTAAAAGAAGTTAATGGAAGTGTTGTCATTGACTTCAAATTAAAAAAAAAAAGTTAACCTTGCCTGTTTTCAGGTGGAGAGTCTAACACATTCTTATAGTTCTGTCTATTTTGTGTTTAGTAATTTGAATATGTATGCATATGAAGGTCAGGGGGAAAAAGTTTGTCTTTTTGATTCTAGAACAGCTTTCCTTATATGAAAGTAGGAGTGGAGTAATTTTTCTCCCTTTAACACCTTCTTCAGAAGCTTCCTTTAATACTGTATTTTAACAGAAAAATAATTGGTCAGACTACCACAAACTTTTTGATCAAAGCTTTTTGGAATATTTTAGCAAAATGGTTATTCTGTAATTTTGTGTGTAAAATCACTGCAAGTTAAGAGTTGAAAATACACAAAAGAATGTAGTCATAACATTGAGAAGTGCAGAGGTTTTTTTTTTTCCTGTAATCTGTATAGATAACGTTTGGAATTTTAGGTGGAAAATAAAACCTGCAAAATAAAAACTTTGTCTTTACTTGTTAACCTCAACATATCTGCAAATTTCATTTGGAAATATGGACTATGTGATGCAGTTGATAGAGGTGCATTTAAGTACATATTGCTTTTTTAATATATGGCATACCTTTTTTTTTTCTGTCTCAGATTGCTGGAATCTTCCAGTGCTCTCATTCATTTGAGCGATATTTAGAATGCGGTATAAAAATAATGTGAAAATGCCATAGTGAGCTGGTGATAATTGATTTACTCCGTCAGACTGAAATACCTCTTGTTTTCCTCTTCCTCCTCCCTTGGGCAATAATCATGGGATCAAGCTGCCAGTCTGTAGATATAATTTTTCCAGCAGTGCCATCTGGCTCCTTGGCACTGGAAGTTGTATTGGCTTCTTGGCTGTTTCCACTGATTTTTGTCAAATGTTAGTCCGCGGATGAGATGTCTTCTGCTGGTGGGTGCTGACTTCCACCATCCCCCCGCCCCCCTGCAAGTGAATATTATTTTTTATAGGTGTTGTAAGGGACCACTTATACTGTGGTGTCTGTGTTTTGGTTTGGTGGTTTTTTTTTTTTTTTTTTTAAGGAATTTAGGACTTAATATGGGATCTCTTTGAGGAAAAATTAGGATTTATGTATCAATTGGCTTCCTCCACCCATGTTTAAAATACAGTTTCCCAGGATTTGTGTACTTTTTGAATAGTACTAGCATCATGTCCTTTCAGAGATTTTTATAGATCTTCAATGTTAGTGTAGAATTGTCTACTTTTTATTTTTGGGAACTTTCACTTTTTAAAGAAATTATGGATAAACAATAAAAATTTGTAGGGTCTGTGTAACAGATGAAACAACCTTTCTGTTTTGGAATAACCAGCCAAGCAAGCTATCTTTTTTATCACAGAACTACCGTTTTATTTTTGTCAACTTTTCTTAAAAAAAATTTTTTAAAAAAATCTAGAAATGGTGGCTCGGTAGAACAAGCACATCTGAGTTGCTTTATTCTATTCAAGCCTTAGATGCATTTCATTGCCATACAAGATATAATGATGGTATTGATAAAGATAAAAGAAAGCTCTGTAAATAGTATTTTAATGGGGATGGGAGGCAGGAGGAGAATCCTCTTGAACTAAACTCTTTTTGTAATTGTTATTGTTCTTATTAATTTCTTAATTATTTTTTTATTTTTATTTCATATACTGGTCAGAAACATTCATTTAAGGAAAAAAAAAAAGGCCTGAGGATCCCAGCAAAATATGAAGAACAGAGTTTCAGATAAGACATTTTTATTCTGCTTTAAAAAAAATGGCTTTGAATATTTTGGGTGAATAAAAAAAATAAATCCAAAGCGCTTTCTATTATTATGTAAGTGGACTCTTATTAATCAGGACAAGGCTAACTAATTTTAAGTCCTTTATATATTTTTTTTTTACTTTTTATTTTAACCAGCATTTTCAAGTGCTGTGTCTCAGATTAATGAATTGTACTCATCCCTGGGTGTAAATCTAAATTTTCTTTTGTGTTGAAAGTATTTTCTTAAAGTTGTTCAAGGTAACGTAACCTTGTGAACTCTCAAACATGAACAATTGTGTTTAGTTGGCCTATGGGAATATTTTTATATTATTATCCCTAAAAGTAGAAAATAATAAGCACTATTTATTTATCATAGTCTTAGTACTACCCTAGTGTAATGCCTTTGTTAATATAATACTATTAAACTGGTATTTAAATAATTATTATTGTGCTTTCCCAGCACTGGAGAAATTGTCCAGTACTGGAAATGGTAGGACTAAAAATCTTACATGGTGCAAGGAGAGCCTTGGTGAGGTTTTTGTAGCAGTTGGTTTGAATTAAATTTCAAGGATCTCTTGGTGTCTCTTTATAGTAGTCTTTAAAAGAAGACGACAATGACAGACAGGGTGTCTGAATGTGGGTCTCCTTATCAGTAACTTGACTCTGATACAAAGTGGGTATTTTTACCCATATGAGTTCAGTTGAAAGAATCTATAGAAAGGGCTATAATATCAAAGTATGGCAAGCATAGCTAAATATGTATGATCTATTGTAATAGTAAAAGTGTAAGTCTTTAGGTTCACAGAATATATTCTCTCATGGAAGATTTTAAGGGTGTAGGTATATAATGATTTTCTAAAATAGCACCAAATCTTCTTTTTGTTCGTAACTAAATGTGAAGATAAAATGTTGCCGCTAATCAATTGTCTGGGATGCCACCTCATTAAGATTTACACGATCATCAAAAATGCCCGGAATTGTTTGTTGGCTATATCCTAACTCAAATATATAAAGGGGATACCACAGCATTTTTCTTTAGAATCGCAGGGAGTTCAGTGACCTTTTGTGGCAAATTATGTAGAAAGAAAATATTTATATTCATTTAAAATAACCTCCATGAAGAAATAGTCTCATTACCCTGTTTGATCAATTCCTTGCAGCCTGAGCTGTAGCATGCTGCTATTGCCATTGGTTGATGGAATACACTGAGAAGTGGCTAATGGTGATGGTGCTCATCAGGACAGGGTTCAGCCAGCGGTCAGCAACAAATAATTCAAGACTGTTTCTAAGTTTGTGGCTGGTGGAATTTGCTTCTTGCCCCAAGCCAGCAGCATTGCTGAGCTGGGCTATTTGATTAGAAGAGAAGCATATTTGCTTCTTAGCAACTGCACATTTGCACAACACACAGACCTATACTGCCTCCAAAGGTTTGCCTTTTGTGATGGTGGAATAATACTTTTCTGTTGATTGACAGACAAAAGACATCTTTGCAATGCAGAAGAGTTTACAACCAATTTTTTCTTTGTCTTTTGTAAACTTATCAGAGATGCTTCTTAATTTAGCATTGCCTGATGCAAATTTGTATATGCAGCAAGACTGGCCATGATTTGAACTCCTACATCTAAGCTATCGCTGCTATGCGTATTTAAAGGAAGGATGTACACTTACGCTTAATCATTGGTGTGTGCAGCTTTTTCCCCAGCAGGTCTACTTAATGGAAATTAATTTCTACTGTATTTTGAAATAAATTTTAATATGTATATTACTATCTCCCATGCAAGAGTGGTATTCCTTTTATAGAAGATAATGATAAAGTGAAAGCTGTTCTATTCTTAGTGCTTTTTTTAATATATTAACAGAAGTGTGGCAATGATCACAATTCTAATAGTGCGTGCACGTGTGTAATTTTCAATGTAACATTTCCCACAGGAAGTGAGTCTACAGAAGAAAATGTGTCTAGTCGGTAGAAGGCAAAGGTATTTATAACACTGGTAATCCTTGAAAAAAGACAATTTAGGAAAAAGAAAGCCTGAGATTTACAGTCCTAGGAGACCAGGGCAAGAAAAAAGCAAACTTTTTTTTATGGTTTTACAGCTCTTTTCACTCCTGGCCTGTATTTTATTGTGGAAGTTTCCATACCGCCATAGCGGAGCAATAAATTGCTGATGTGGTTACTGAAATGTTGCATGAAATAGTAAGTACAGTTAGTGTTAACGTGGATTTTTGATGCAGATATCTACTTGCATATTTTTGTAAATGAAAGATATCTTTTAGCTTTCATAACTAAAAACAGTGAGTACTTTTCTAAGTGGATTTTATAGTCTGTTAAAACTGTATCTTTTAAGGGATAGGGAGAGTTAAAGCAGGAGTGCACAATAAAAGGACTGTGGGCCGTATTAGCATGGCTAATGTAAGCATCCAGGAGTTTACTTACTAATAACCATTTCAGTGGCAATTCAGAGCCAAAAGAGGAGAGGAAGAAAGCTCTCTGATATGGTGAGGCAATAATAAACCCCAGATGTCCCTCTAAGTCAACATTAAACCTACCAAAGTTTTAAATCCTTTTTCAAGTAGGAATTCTTTTTTAGTCAGATGAACAATTTTAAATAAATCATAATCCAAAATTTAAGCTTTTTAGAGAATTTGGGGGATGGTGGGGGAGTGAGACAAAATGAAAGCGATGAGGGGGAATCAGTGGCTGTTCTGGGGAACAAGTATTTGGCGTGTGCATCTGCTGAGCAGGAAGCAAGGCGAAGAAATGGGTGCAACTGTTGTTTTGGAGGCCCTGGAAGGGCTGATTGGTGACTGACTTCATTCTCTTCCTTGCTAATTTGATGTGTGTATATATACATTTTTAGAAGGGTGTTTTAACATACTGGTAGGATTTCACAGTCAGTAGGCAGAGATGTTAGCTTTAGCTTAATTTCTGAGACTTTCAGAGTTGTGATAGTGTGATAAGGTGGCTGCTTGTTATGCTGCTGAATTGCCAAAGAAAGAGATGCTTACACCTGGTTGACTTATTTTTGTACCTTGATACCTGTTAAGGTGTTACCTGTGTTCTACACAGGTATTATACTTCTTTTAATAATATATGCACCATGAATTAGTGGGGTGGGGGGTTTTTTTGTGGGTTGTTTGTTTTTTTTTTTAATAACAGAGAGCCTTTTGCAAGCACTAGGCTTTTTGAACAGAGTAACTAAAATATGTCGGAATTGCCACATTGCTACTATCAAAATACAACTATACCTAGGGTAGAATGCAGTAGCTTTTACAATGGCACCATAAACAATACCCAGCGATTTAAGAGAAGGGTATGAGGAATATCTCACCTAATTGAAATGACAAGGGGGATTTTGCATAGGTAGATGCAATTATTCATATTGGAGGTGGGCCAGAATGCTGGGGTTATTCCCCTCATCTTGCTAATTAGGCTTTCAGTTTCATTAACAGTCATTGAGATATTGGGTAACTGGCTTGTGTAGGAACATAACCATAATACATAGAAAGAATATTTTATTTATTTATTTTCTTATTATTCTGTAGAAGCATCTCTTGGATTATGTTAAGAAGTCTGTATAAAATTATTATGGATCATTTTTGGTTGTATAGCTCAAGATAGGCAGAAAAAAAGGAATGTTTTATGATGTGCAGAACACCAAATGTATGAAGAATGAAGGCAGCACAGCTATGCCTATTTTTGGGTAGACTGTGTGCCACAACTAAGCCACTACCATGTTTTTATTAGTGGCATTTTATTTTCCTTTTCCAAGATAGAATCTACAAGGATTTCTACCTTTACAAATGCTTATGTTGAGAAGGGAAATTAATCCAGTTTTGTTGTGCTCCCAGGACATTTTCAGCCTGGGCTAAATTTAACTTTGAACAGGTCTGAGGAATCTACAATTCTTGTTGTCTTTAAGCCCTAATTTAGGGAATATAACTTAATGCATATGGCATCTTTAAATTCCCTTGCCACTCTAATACACTGTCATTGGATTGGATCTTCCCCCCCCCACCCCCCCTGTTAATTGCCTTTGTCCTTTGGAAACAGACGTTTTGAGGGAGTTTTTGTTTCGTTTTGTTTTCCTTTTTAGGGAATAATAATGAGGTGCAGTGATTCATACTGTACTGTGTTGGTACCAAATAGCTGCTTGCTATGTTTTGGAAAGAGCCTTGAGTGTCTGTACCTTAATTAAGTCTCTTGGCCAGTCTTTTTTCATCTGAGTTCTCCTTTTCCAAGTTCTGTGATTAGTGTCTTCTCAGGAATGTCAGGTAGAGAATTTCTTCACTGTATCTGCAGTTAGTGATGATTCAGGTCTTACATTAAAAATAGCCTTCAATGAAGAACATCATGAATATAATCCAAGAAGGTGAACAAAAAGCAAATCTACTGAGTCAAAATGTTTAAAAACCTGAAAATCATCTGTGTGAAACTGAACAAGCTAAAACAATGATAATTACCTTAAAACTGAGAAATAAATTGAGTAGCTCAGAACTGGAGCAGTTTAGATTGTTCTTTGGGCTCCCCCTGCCTTTTAACAATTAAACCAGAACAATGCTATTCTAAGATAGCACTGCTATAAAGAAGAGTGTGTTTACAACATAACTAGTTATTCTGGTTCCCACTGCTGTACAGGTGAGGCCATAATTTGTCCTTTTGGTTTGATACTTACATTGATGATCCTCTGTAGTTCTTCATGGATCCTTTGGGACTGAGAGTCAGTTGTCTAGCTCTGATGGCTTTTTCATGTTAGTTTCTTCATCTGTAAGATTGTTCTAAGTAATATACCAGTGATTTGTTAATATTTTGAACAAAGTTATCTTTCTGTGTTGTATTTGCCTTCCATACCCAGAAGCAACTTCTTTTGCCAGTATGTTTTATTGGCTAATACATATACTATTCAATAAAATGATGTTCATGAAATAAGAACAAATAGAACAGTGATTAGTAATTTTATTAATTCAATATACCTCTAATCTTGCACAGAAATGGGCTTTGGTAGTGATATAAAGACACATACTGTTATAATAATGCATGAAGAAGTTGATCCTGGAGTCTTGTCCTTTAGTGCTCTCACGTTACTGACTAGCTTCCATGTAGCGTTCTCTAGCACAATTTTGTCAAGTGTTTTTCAATAATTTGTTGTCAAAATATATTATTTTTAGAAGATCATACATTTATGCGAGGAAATCTGACAGTGCATTAGCATAACCGTTGTAGATGCAAATACTTTTGTGGGAACCAATATCAAAAGGAACCTTTATAATGGTTAGATTTTTATTTTGATACAGTTTTGTTGCTGGTCCTATATTAATTGGCTGCTTATGGGAGTTCAGTTTATGTACAAACTGAAGCTGTGCTTTAGCTTTTAGGGTGAAAAAATGAAAAAAGCTATGAAAATTGGCTAAGTGCCAATAAATTTGTGTAATGTATTTTTCATGTGTCATCTTATTTTCATTGGATCAAGGCAGTTTTAGAATCCTCCACTGTATGTATGTGCCCTTAATTTGAATGAGTCCATGCTTCAGAGAACCTAAGCAGGATAAAAACAAAAAGTGGGAGAAAAGGTTTGGAAACAGATCTGCAAATATACTAGTGGAGGACCTAGGTGGTACAGAATGTGTGTAGCAGGGACTGGAATTAAATCTGTCATGTCAGTTGAAGTCCATATAAATATCTTCCTCCTTTACTAGAAATGTAACTGTCAACTAAGAAAAAGCCCAGGTGGTTAGGAACACAGTGGTATTATTCTGTGCATTGCCACTTACTTATTATTATTTCCATATTACTATATTCAGGCTTGAATAGTCAGCATTCTTTTGTTGTGCTACTTGTTTACCGCTGCAGGATACTCATGTTCTTGATGTGGGGAAGAAGGTGGAGTGACAAAAGCTCAGTTAAGTCCTTAAACTAAAACCACTTAGTTTTTACAGTTGATATTTGTTTTTTGAGTGACAGTGAGAATTGAAAAAGTGTGTGTTCAAACTGAGGGAAAATTTTGGCTTTGATATTGGTGTATGTCCTGAACCACCACCATTTTCAGTGAGCTATTCATATGTGTTAGATAACAGCATTTGTACCTGATCTGATTTTATATTTAAAAAGGAGGGGGGGAGAAGGCAATGTTATTAGGATCAAAAATTGTTTTTCTTGGAAAATAATTTCATTTAGATACTCAGAGTCATCTCACTGTTTACTGTAAAGATCCTCTTTCATGTCTTTTCCTCATCTTTTCTCTGTCAATCTGATGTATGCTATAGGAGTCACAGAAGAAAGTATGCAGTTTTCTGTGAAATGCATCAATCAGTACATATGTGACATCCTAGTCTTATACATGCTGTAACCTTCCCTCCGCCCCTTCTCTCTCCCTCCCTCCAACTGCTTACATTACTTTGAAAAAGTGTGTGTGTGTAGGGGTGAGGCGGGGGAGAAACAGTAAAGTGGCACAGCAGTCCAGAAAATGAAATGTTTTTCCCTGTAAATATTTTTTTTTAAATGTTATGAAACCAACAACATTTCACAGCATTTCTAGAAAGATGTGAATACTGCTTCTCTATTATGAAGAGGAGCAGTGGAGGCAAAGTAGCTCTGACTTGTCCAAGATTGCAAAAGGGATCTGGTTAAGAGCCAGGACTAGTTCTACATTTTCTAGCTCCTGCTTACATGGTAAGATCTCTCCGTTATGTCTCACACTTTCCAGCTTTCTGAAGTTTTTGACAATTTGAAATGGATATTAAAGGGACATAGGGTAAACTTTTTTTTTCTGTCCTCAGAACCACATCATTTATTAACAGATGTCATCCTAATGTGTATACAACTTCCATGGCTTTGAGTGTTATTGTAAATGGTAAAAAGACTGTCTTTGATTGGGTTTAAACTGGTGCCGCCTTCTGAAGTACAAGAGGTGTTTGTAGTTTTGTATAATGTCTTAGTTTTAATAATATTATTTTAATATGAAAATGTTGGTGTTCCTTTAACTGTTTAGAAAACAGCATATTCTGCTCTGATTTTTCAATATCAAGAAAATAATTTAGATAATACAAGGTATAGGACCCCAACACCCTCCCCACCCCTCCCCAGGAGTTATAGCAGTGCATTAAACTGCTGATACAGACACTAAACCTGTCAGTTTTCCCTTACTGGTTCATTTGAGGGTGTTGCTTTTTTCTTCTTTTATGAAAAAGGTGGTGGTGCCATTTAAAGGCTGGTATATAGACCATACCAAAAGTAGTAAAGTACATTCTGGAGGCAATAGTATAATGCTTTCTATCTGAAAGATCACAGCTAACTTACATAAACTGGTGGAAAAGTTTATAAAAGTTACTCTTCAACTTGCAAGTGACTGAAGTGATTTGGCTTCACTTTAAAAACAGCAGCCTAAAACTGAGCTGTCTGAGTATTATCATTACTCCAAAGCAGCATAATTACCATTAGGAGAGAATTGGTTCCTTTAAAGGAAAAAATAATGAAGGGAAAACTTCTTAAAATGAGTTTTATTACATTTTTCTTATAAAATTAGCCTTTCATTTTGTTGATTAATGCTTGAGTTTAAGATTTTGATGTAGGCATTTCACCATTATAATTCTGAAATATGGGAAGTCCTTGAAAACATTCCCGGATTGCCTTCTGTCTGTCTGCCTTGTAAAAGATCCTTTCAGTTAAATGGACCATCCTCCTTAAATGATGTCATTAGCTTGGATTGAAAAGACATTGCCTGCAGGGAAATCATTTAATTGTCTTAAAGTGCTCTACTGTAGATCTTGAAGCAGCACCCTCACTTCCATCTTTGTATCAGATAATTCATCTAAAATTCTGTTTTTAATCTCTGACGAAATATTGAGATGTAATTTCCACTTTTATTGGAGAAATTTGAGACCTTTTATAGTCTTGTCTCTGTCAAATGGATGGAAAAGTTTCACTTGTTGAAATGCAAATGGGTACCGTCTTTTTTGGATTTAAAGAATTAATTTAACTTGCATTCATGCAGTGCTTTATAAATATTAATGTATTGAACTTTTACATTTCACTAATACCAAGATACACTTTTAACATGTGTATTTCTAAAATCAGTAGTATTTGCTTGTTCAAATGGCAAGTTAAGTTTTGGGGATAAATGCAACCTTTTTTATTTTTGTTTAAGGTAATGCATTGCATTTAGGACAACAAAAATAATGACCATCTGCCTTTTTGTCATTGGACTTACCAATTTCTCAGTCATGTAAAAGTCAGTTTGTCAGGGATGCTGGGAATTTTTAATCGAGTAGGCATTCAGACCACCCAAAAGAAAACCTATGTGTATCAATGAGCTACTAATTGAATTTGAAAATATAATGCTTGAAAATATATTGTATATTTTTGTCTCTAATCTATTTCACTTATGTTTTTAAACTATCAGTCATTTAATCTTAAATACTTCAAAGCAGGAAGAAAAGTGTATTTCAAACCTCAAATTTTTATATATGCAGTTTCTGGCTTGGAGAAATGTAGTACTGAGAATGCTACAAAATTTTCAGAAAATTTTGCCTCTCAGGCTGGTTTTGTCTGTAAAATGGAAGAAGTGGTGTTTATGATGCTTTAATAAGAAATTAGTAAATCTCTATATTCTTATCTTTCTCTGTTGTTGAAATACTTTAAAAATGTGTTTCAAGACTACCACTGGATTTGTTGGGTTCTAATGACTTATTTTCTCAGCATGAACTTTGCTACTGTGGCTGTTACTTTTTTTTTCTTCTATTTTGCTGTATACTGAAAAGCATAGTAATTCTGAGCAAGAGGCATTTTAATCTTGTTTTTAATTTTGCTCCCTTTTTTTGCTCACATTTTCATTTGGTATCAACCTTTAAACGAAAACATTTTGGTAGCATGCATAAAACCTAGGACTGCAGATTTCATGTTTGTTTTTCTTCTAACACTGCCTACCAAGCTCCAAGAGAGACTGGTTTGTTTATTCTTGTGGTATTTTAATTGCAGTTTGTGTAAGTGGAACTATGCTAGAAATTCCATGTGAACTTTTTTATCAGAATAAATATTTAGTGTCTGTTCCTGCTCCTCTTGTAGCTAGTGTCAGTTTTCCACAGAGAGGTACCAGATCAGGAAGACCACTCTGTTTTGCTACTCTTAAATTTCTGGAGTTGACTGTAATCCCTGTCAAAAGCTTCAGAAATGGGTGGCTATAAACAGAGTACTGAGGAGCCTCCAGAAGTGAAGTTACTTCCTAGGCCACACCAGTGAATTGTTTATGCTTTGATTCAAAAATATTTATATCCCTTACCATTTTTTATTCTGTCTCCTATTAACTATTACAATGTAGCCATA